>NW_028174598.1:50384-52884 GCF_963971535.1 Notolepis coatsorum
TAGATTCTGCAGTCGTGTTCAGTCACTCAGTCAGATACAGTGAGGATGAAGATACAGATACAGTAAATGGAAGATTGCTCCACGTCTACAAGGTCCATTGGCATGTTCTTGGTATCTATGGATCTATGGATCCCAGGGAATGTATTCTCAGTCTCAGAAATATTGTGTCTGTCACTATAGGCTTGAGTAAATTGAATTGATGAAACAAAGGAGAATATAAATTATGATTTTTCTTTGCATCTTTGACGGTGAATAACCCCATCCCAGAAATTGAAAAACTGCCACTGAGCTTGTCCAGCACCTATTTGTTTGATACAGGATTTGTCCAATGTAGCGTGAATTATGCGATAATATAAAAGTGAAACTTGTTGGTGGATGAAACAAAAAAAACAGAGGCGGGGGGGGGGGGGGGGGGGGGCACTGCCATACATCGGTGGCCAGCCTCGCGAGGGGTCCCTGGAACAAGCAGCATCTGGTCATCCGGCCTGGACGTTAAGTACTGTATGACAGAGGCGGCTACGTGGCAAGGCGCTCCCAACGAATGCTGGAGACTAGGCTCGAACAGGATGCCTCCTGTTCGAGCCCCGCTCTCCACATTTGCTTTCAGTTTAGCTGGTCGTTCATACTAATACACATTGGCCGTATTACGGGGAGGGAAACTGAAGGGTGGGGATCGGGCGTTGTGGACAGCGACTCCTACAGGTCGGTTGGTGCGCCTGCGCAGTAGAATCAAGAAGCGACGGGGGCAGGGCCCCTCCAAAGCGCAGACCCCCGACGCTGAAAGATCGAGCCGCGCAGGTGAAAAGATGCGACGGCTGTTACCTCGAGTACCGGAGGGGACTTGTGCTATGTATGACTTAAGGCCTCTACATGCTACAGCAACTTCAAAGCAACTGCAACACAACATCGGCGCGATTTCAGCGCGGTTGTTTTAGAGGGTCTTGTAGACTGTGTTGCTTGACGTTGCGTATACTCCCCAGAATCTAATCTGAACAACCGTTGCGTTGATATTGCGTAGCAGTGATTGGTTGGTTAGCGAATGGGGGCGGGGCTGTCATAGAATAATATTAGTCCCGCAGAGAATAATATCCTCCATTGTTGAAGCCAGCGTTGACGCTAAATAATCAGCGTCACATAGCTCGCCTTTTCTGAAAACCCAAGCACATATTGTTCCATAGCATACGCCTTCAGTTGATCATGACAAATCCTCTCTTACCTTGACGATTAAAAAGCCTCCATAATTTAGTAAATAAAGCTGTAGCCAGCCAGCTAGCATTGGGTCTATTCAAAATGCTATCCACATTAGCTACTTAGCTAACCAAGTAAATACAATGGTATCCGTCCTGAGGTAACGTTAAATACAACGTTTGCTAGTCGAAATGACTGGACACACACAGGGTTACAAGTTAAACATCAATCAAGTAATTTATTCCAATAGGTAGTTTGAGCTGCATGTGAGCCGAGGTCCTCTCCATTGGAAACTAATGATGTTACGGTAACGTTAGCTCGAAAAGCACAGAAAGTTAAGCTGCTAGCAACAGACACTATAACACTTCCGGTCGGGGGTTTTCAAAATAAAAGAGCGACGTCTAAAATCACCGGAAATACGTTTATTTTGTACATTATCCAAAGTTAACACGAACCTAAACTAACTTTAGATTAGTTTAGGTTCGTGTAACGTTAGATATTGTAAAAAATAAACGTATTTACGGTGCTTTTAGACTCGCTCTTTTATTTTGAAACCCCCCGCCCGGAAGTAAAAATTATGCTTATTTTTCTGCTTTTATCAATGGGTTGGTTGAGAAGGGAAGCGTCATCTATCTAGGGAACCTAGCTACATACGGGGTACAATGTTACATAGGCTGCGCGTTGATTTTGCAGAAGCATAAAGGTAGAGTGTCTGCAACACCGTTGCTTTGTCGATGTTGTGTCGAAGTTGCTTTGAATTTGCTGTAGCATGCAGAGGCCTTTAGTCCACATTGCAGCCGGCTTGTGGGAGGCAAGAAACAACGTTCGTGACAGGGGAGGGTTGAATTGGATGATACGAAATTGGGATGGGAGAAAATATAGAAAAATGGGAGAAAAAGTGGATCAAAAAAAAAAGTACTGTATGACAGAGACACGCCCCGGGCCCCGCACGTGTGGAGCCCAGCCCAGCCCAGCCGCCGTGAGCCGAGCAGGGGGCCCCCGCCTGGATCTGGAGCCACTTAGAGCTGGCACACTAAGAGGGCCCCTTCATACAGTAGGCCCGGCCAGGGCGGCACAACGGGGGCCAGAGCCTGGTTGAAACCATACCACAGGCTCCGTGCCAGGCAGAGGAGAGAGAGAGAGGGGGGGGGGGGGAGAGAGGGGGGAGAGAGGGAGGGGGGGAGAGAGAGAGAGAGAGGGAGGGAGAGAAAGAGAGAGCGAGAGCGAGAGCGAGAGAGAGAGAGAGAGAGAGAGAGAGAGAGAGAGAGAGAGAGGGGGGGGAGGAGGGGGGGAGAGAGAGAGAGAGAGGAAG
>NW_028174598.1:55384-75384 GCF_963971535.1 Notolepis coatsorum
CACACACACACGTACACATTTGTTTGTTTTGTCTTGCCAGGGAAAGATCGATTTTATTGTTCGATTTGTCCTGCACTGCACTGTCCTGAGTTATGTGCGGCGGGGCTCGTACCGAAAGTATCGCCTTTTTGTCTTCTGTTTGTTTGGTTTAGCAGGAAGCTGAAGTTTTCTCAGAGAAACTTCACTGGGTGCCGATAGATAAATAGATAATGAGAGTGTGTCTGCAGAGCCTTTGGTACACTGTGGTGGAAAATTGCCGAAATAACTTACTCGGTCAAAAGAGACCTGCGGTTAATAGGGTTTATTAACTCAATCAAAGTATCAATACAAAATAGTCAGAGTTAGGCCGGATGACTCTCAACGAGGTGGTTAGCTGCGACACTCAATATTCATCATGATGAATTGAAAATGGTGGGGGACCCTGATGTAAACAAGACGAAAGTCTTTCTCTGGTCTGCATCCCCTTAACAATTGTGTGTATTGAGCCGTACTGTATTGTACCCATTCTGCAATCTGTTAATAAAGTTTTCAATCAATCAATCAATCAACACCAGGGAAGAGAGACCCCCCCCCCCCCACCGGATCTTGAAACATCTTTATACAAAACTAGAAGGGGTGGGGGCCACAGGAATACACGAACATAGGGGTGTGACATCTTTGGGGACATTATGGAAAGGTGGGGAAGGGGGGTAGGAAGAAATGGGGGGAGGGATGGGGGGAGGAAGAAATGGGGGGAGGGAGATCATCAAAGGGAGGGGGGAAGGGGGTCTTATCTTCCACAATGCTCCACCCCTTGTCCTGCTTTAAGTATTGTATCAGGAACAGTAGGTTTGTAGTTATTTCATTACATTACATGGCGTTTTAACATTCGCCAAAATGCTTGATTGTGATTGGTCAATAGCGCTCGGTTGCCCCTGACAGCGGTGAATTATTTCTCGATAACTGACCGCTGCTATGGGCAACGCGCAATAATGACCGCTGATACGGGTAACATAGCGCTATTGACCAATCACAATCAAGCATTTTGGTTGCAGACAGTCACGAAAGCTAAGCTCAGCATGTGCAGCACAGCTGCACTCATCAGGTAATCAGACCACACACCTGCGGGCTGCCGGCGATGACAGCGGAGCCACAGAACAACTGCGTCTGCATTTGATCTCGTCTTGTCGATGGTGTAAAATGAATTAGGTATATTGTTAGTAAGTTAGCCATGTAATAAGTGGGATAATGTATAGCCTATACTCGGTCATTGTCGCAAAATAATTGACCTTCACTACGTTTAGAACACCTCGGCGAGGCGCCTCTGTGTTCTAAACTCCGTGTCGGTCAATTATTTTGCGACAACTACCTCGTAGCTATACATTATCCCTTACATATATATATTTCTCCGCTCTCGTCATCATTAATAAAGATGAGGCGGCCTGTTCCTAGTGACGAATAAGCCTTTGTGATTCAAGAGCTCTAACCCCATAAACCTTTCCCCTTAGCCTTCTTAGGGGGCGGCGTAGACGGCCGTGGCGGTTCCGTGGAGCTAAGTCGCTTGTCAAAGAGCACTTAGGTATAGTTGTCTAGAGATTACATCATAAGTGTCAATACGAAGCCGGTAGATCAGAGGTCTTTGTGTTGTACAACCTGGTGATGTCTTGTACTAAATCTGGACACGATAGCAGTGATTTATCAACCCTTGTTTATCTACAGTAGGCTGGCGGGCGGAGAGCCACAGGTGAGAGCAAGCCAGTGTATGTTCAGGTGCTCTGTACGACTAACAGATAAGCTAGTATCTTCAGGTACTCTGTACTACTAACAGATAAGACTGTATCTTCAGGTACTCTGTACTACTAAGAGATAAGACAGTATCTTCAGGTACTCTGTACTACTGATATAATCATATCAGATTCAAATTCAGATTCCTTTATTAAGCCATTATGTGTAACCACATTGGTAATTGTCTCAGCGTTACAGAGTATGCATTTTCCCCGGACATTTTCTTTTCACATAACAACAGCGACAGCAGACACAGGACAAAGACAGTGCAGTGCAGGATTAATCATTTGAATAAATATATATACTATATAAAGTGTATAAAGTGCAGTGCAGAGTTCCAGGTCAGTCCCAGTGCAATATTTTTGCCAGTGTCATTGTTATTGTTATTGTGCCAGTGTCACTTGGGGGCGGAGGGGAGGGGGGGGGGGGGGCCTGAGGCATTGATCAGCCTGGCGGCTGAGGGGAAGAAACTCAGGGCGGGATCCACAAAGAAACGATTGCACGGTGGTAATTGCACCCTTACTTACAATTCATTATGAATTGAAAATGGGGGACCCTGATGTAAACAAGACAAGGGTCCCCCATTTTCAATTCATAATTAATTGTAAGTAAGGGTGCAATTCGCACCGTGCAGAGTCTGTGACAAGCTTTCACAGCCTTTGGGATCCGCAGCCTTCTCCCAGAGAATATGCTGTATTCTGTACTACTAAAAGATAAGACAGTATCTTCAGGTATTCTGTACTACTAAAAGATAAGACAGTATCTTCATATTCTGTACTACTAAAATAGTCAGATTTATACCTGTCAAAGAGCCTCCTAATTGAAACACTTAACAGTTGTCACGCAAGTGCGATGCCTAATGTGTTTTGCATTGTTTACAAAACGATCAAAGATTCTAGTTATTTTTATAACCGAGCGCGGTGCTCTGCCAGCAGCACAACTGGACAGAAACAGGCATCTGTGTGCTTTGGCAGAGCACGCCGCTCTCTGGAGGAATGGCCTCTTACAGCGCCGGGCAGATGAGAGTGTGTGGGCGCGCTTTGTTTAGCTGGTAACCGTCTGTAGATCAACAACACTTTTCGCTGCCAGAAATCAATTATAAAGGATAGCTGCTTTGTGGCAATGAGACAGGGCCAGGCGAAGAGAAAGAGGAAGGGCCGCTTCTTATTTTGCATTCAGTGTCCATCGGGTGTATTCCCAAAAGGCCAGTGGTGGAAGAAGTACACAGTTCCTTTACTTACTGTAACTGAGGGGTACAATTCCCTGACTGTATTGTTAGATATGGTATTTAATACCACTACCTCTTGTACTTTAACTTCTGGCCATCCAGTACATGATATAAGTATGATGAACACTTTCCCACCTGATGAAACGAATCCACACAAATGTACAAATCGAAGGTTTAATATAGCAAAAGGTATATACAACGTTCACTTGTTTACACTTATGATTTGAAATATGCACTTTTATGGCAAATGAGTATTCGTAGGTAAATCAACATTGAATGTCCAATCTCTGGTTACGCAGGGAGTAAGTATACAACCTGGATATTTAGGAAACTATAGCGATGGTACTTAAATGATTATAGCTGGATACACTAAGGGGGGGGGGTCCCGCTGGTTGTAAGACAGTAGGAGGGGGGGGTTAGAGAAGCCGCTGGCGGTATCCCATCTGGCCGACGGTTTCTTGGGAGAATTCAAAGTCTTGAACACGGTGGACCGCAGACGAATACAGCTGGACCCTCTGTGGACGGTAGCTGCCGGTCCACAACGGAGAGACGTGAGGCGACCTCACTGGTGTAGAGCGCCGTCTCACCTGGAGTCCTCTCCGGGGGGTAGTTCCAACACTCCGCAGTGTTGGCCTTTATCCATGGAATAATCAAAGCACCCAAAGCATAATCCAAGCCGTGGAAGGCTCGCCGTCGTCCGGGTAGAGTAATCCAATATACAGGTCCAGTCGCCCTGGCCCGGAGCTCCTCGGATGCAAGCACCACTAGGGGTCTTCCCAGCCTGGTTAAGCGTCCAGATAACGTCAGGAACGATGGGGGTACTGATAACTTTAGAACTCTAACCGAACGATGCACCATACATAAATAGACTATTATTAGCTTAATAGAATACGTCCAACTCGACGGTATAGTGCCAAACCATGACCATTCAACTATCAATCTACACGATATCTCAATGCCTATTCTGGGGCCAAGCAGGCCTTACTACACCACACGTGCGTCGTGGGGAGGCTTTGCGTCTGTCACTCTGTTGGAGGGTAAAGAACTGGACTAAAAGGAAAGTTCTACTTTACTTGCGCCATATATATATGCGCTATGAACAAATAGTACCATTCGTATTTCGCCCGACATATTCCTGCGCGGAACCGGGGCTTGCCACGACATGTTGGGCGGCACGATTGAACTTGGACCTAGCGGTATGGCAACCTGGCGCCAGGTTCTCGTCCAATGGTAGAATGAAACTATTATGGGCTGTTTAGTAGACTAAAGGGATATTCAGTGCATATTGTACAAGGAATATACAGGGGATATCAAACGATATACAAATACAATTAAATATATATATATATAAATAAATATATATATTCGGTTTAATCTGATCCTTCACAACACTTACCGTAAGCAAAAGTAGAAATTCCCAGATAAATGAGGACTCTGGTCAAAGTAAAAGTCCTCCATTCAAATTCTACTTAAGTAAAAGCAGAGAAGTATTTGCTGTTGAATGTACTTAAGTATCTAAAGTAAAAGTATGCATTCTACATTTTCTCCAGTGCTTGGGAAAATTCAACCTCGATCCATTGACCTCTATAGGTTAACGTTATGTTAATGTGGTATGTGGTGCAGTTATGCTGCTCTGATTAAAGGCTATGTTAAAGTGGTACTGTATGTGGTGCAGTTATGCTGCTCTGATTAAAGGCTATGTTAAAGTGGTACTGTATGTGGTGCAGTTATGCTGCTCTGATTAAAGGCTATGTTAAAGTGGTACTGTATGTGGTGCAGTTATGCTGCTCTGATTAAAGGCTATGTTAAAGTGGTACTGTATGTGGTGCAGTTATGCTGCTCTGATTAAAGGATATGTTAAAGTGGTATGTGGTGCAGTTATGCTGCTCTGATTAAAGGCTATGTTAAAGTGGTACTGTATGTGGTGCAGTTATGCTGCTCTGATTAAAGGCTATGTTAAAGTGGTACTGTATGTGGTGCAGTTATGCTGCTCTGATTAAAGGCTATGTTAAAGTGGTATGTGGTGCAGTTATGCTGCTCTGATTAAAGGCTATGTTAAAGTGGTACTGTATGTGGTGCAGTTATGCTGCTCTGATTAAAGGCTATGTTAAAGTGGTACTGTATGTGGTGCAGTTATGCTGCTCTGATTAAAGGCTATGTTAAAGTGGTACTGTATGTGGTGCAGTTATGCTGCTCTGATTAAAGGTTATGTTAAAGTGGTACTGTATGTGGTGCAGTTATGCTGCTCTGATTAAAGGCTATGTTAAAGTGGTACTGTATGTGGTGCAGTTATGCTGCTCTGATTAAAGGTTATGTTAAAGTGGTACTGTATGTGGTGCAGTTATGCTGCTCTGATTAGAGGTTGTGTTAAAGTGATACAGTATGGTCCAGTTATGCTTTTTTTGATTTTTTTTTACACTTCACCCCTTTGTTCAATATAGTTGTATTAAAATCAAATCAAATGTATTTGAAGGCCAGACAACGATCCCCCTTTGAACAGCCCATCTGAGGTGTCTCTCCTCCACGCCGCCTGTGGTGCTTTTTCCCCTATTGCTAGGTTTTTAGTGAGTCGTTCCTTATTTTCATTGAGGAAAGTCTGGGAGTGTCGCATATTTCGATTTTGATGGTTTGATCTATTGTGATTTTTCTTCTTGACTTGTACAAGAATACTTGTACAGCCCATGCGGCTATTCCATGTGATCTCGGGGGGGGGGGGGGGGGGGGGGCTATACAATTTTTTTTTTTTTGTGATAACATTTTTATTCAGTTTCTTTTTTTTTGACATAACATAACACAAATCACATTACATCGACAACAATAATAATAATAATAATAATAATAATAATAATAATAATAATAATAATAATAATAATAATAATAATAATAATAATAATAATAATAATAATAATAATAATAATAATAATAATAATAATAATAATAATAATAATAATAATAATAATAATAATAATAATGACAAGACACAATCTATACAAATACATTTGATTTGATTTGACTTGACTTTCCACCGCTGCCATCAGGTTTATGTTTATGTTTATGTTTATGTTTATTAGGATCCCCACTAGTCATCATCAACGTGTTGACTATTCTTCCTGGGGTCCACACAGATACACACATACAAATATGAAACATTCAGTGTAAATCAGTCATATATCACATACATAATCAATAGAAAATAAAACAAAAGGTCATAGGTGAATCCATTTCACCATACCTTTAAAACAAAAAAAAACACAAAGTAAACCGAAGAAGTTTGGATAACATGGCTGCCTGCAGCTACACTCATGCATGACATATTAATATTGATTTCCTTCGGGGTTATGGCTCCTTTTAAGTTTCTTTTTGAAACTGTCCTTGTTTTCCGTCCGTATGATCCCAAAAGGCTCAGAGCGTGACGGTAGATACCGGTACAGCCTCACCGCTCCTCCATATCTCACGTCTTGTAATATCTCTGAATGTCAGGAAATGCACGCCTGTGCGCCTGGCGTTTCCAACGGGGTTTATGAAAATGAAAGGCGCTCAGCTCGACTATGTATGTATATAATTAGTTTCACATGACGAAGCCCGCATTGGGAACGGCATACATGCCGGTGCGTTAAGGTCACATTTATTAACCCTTTCACTGCCACACAAGGGTTAACCCTTCCACAACCACACTACAGAAGGTTAACCCTTTCACTACCACACTACAGAAGGTTAACCCTTTCACAACCACACTACAGAAGGTTAACCCTTTCACTACCACACTACAGAAGGTTAACCCTTTCACAGCCACACTACAGAAGGTTAACCCTTTCACTACCACACTACAGAATGTTAACCCTTTCACTACCACACTACAGAAGGTTAACCCTTTCACAACCACACTACAGAAGGTTAACCCTTTCACAACCACACTACAGAAGGTTAACCCTTTCACAACCACACTACAGAAGGTTAACCCTTTCACTACCACACTACAGAAGGTTAACCCTTTCACAACCACACTACAGAAGGTTAACCCTTTCACTACCACACTACAGAAGGTTAACCCTTTCACAACCACACTACAGAAGGTTAACCCTTTCACTACCACACTACAGAAGGTTAACCCTTTCACAGCCACACTACAGAAGGTTAACCCTTTCACAACCACACTACAGAAGGTTAACCCTTTCACAACCACACTACAGAAGGTTAACCCTTTCACTACCACACTACAGAAGGTTAACCCTTTCACTACCACACTACAGAAGGTTAACCCTTTCACTACCACACTACAGAAGGTTAACCCTTTCACAACCACACTACAGAAGGTTAACCCTTTCACTACCACACTACAGAAGGTTAACCCTTTCACTACCACACTACAGAAGGTTAACCCTTTCACAACCACACTACAGACGGTTAACTCTTTCACTACCACACTACATACCGTTAAACCGGCGGGGGTTTGAGATAGGTCCATGATCACCTTGATAGGTCTGTCACTGTTCCCGTTCCTAAATTTTAACGATTCAGCCCATGGCCCTGGTCTGCTGGTCTGCCGTGTAATGCATGATGGGTAAACAGGCTACTGAGAGACCAATCCCACAGCAAGAGCGTCTGCATAATTGCTTACCCAGAACTGGGTCTGCATGGGAAGAGGCACTGAAATTAGTCTCATGTACGTAGCAAGCTGGGGGAAAATAGACACAGATATCACAGAACACAGAAGTCGGTGTCGGAAAGCTTTGAAGGCAGTGTTCCCCGAGACACCCGACAGAACGTTGCCTATTATACATTCACGGTGCGATACCGCCGTCTGGCATTGTTTGCTGCGCACAAACACAGTCTGGCGTCGTCGGGAAAAAGATAAGGCTTTCAAGTTCCCGTCGTCGGCTGTGAATCTTGACAGGCGCTTTTTTTTTTGCTCATTACGGACCAAGTGATCGGAGAGATACTATATGAAAGCGGCGATTGCATGACATCGAGTCAAAGTGGCGCTAAAGAAAGCGGTGTGTTCGTCGTTGACATGATCATCATGACAGTGTTCCAAAGCGGCTCTTAATTGTGTTTCCGTTTTCGTTGCTCCATTTAGAGATCCCGTCAAATGTTTTTTTTCCTGAGAAAAGATGATGTCGCGGGTTTCCGCATTAACCGAGACGGACGTCTGTATGTATATGTCCCTTTTTTCTCGAGAATCGTCAAGTTTCTAGTTTATTTTTATTTGTCACGTATACAGTACATGTACATTACAGTGAAATGCTTGGTTCTGTATGAGCCCCCTGAGAATGTGCTGCATACAGTAAACAGAAGTAAAAGAGGAATAAAGTCCCAACACTATACAAATATACAATATACAAAAGTACAACATAAGTACAATGAAAGTACAATGAGGTAAAATGCAGACAATGTGGTACAAAAAAGCAAATAAAAATAAAAAGGTAAAATGCTAAAATTAGGTATGGATGTAGTGCAACTCTCTTTTAATAAATAGATTCAAATGTGGTATAGTGTTAAAAGTGTTGTAAGGCCCAAATTAAATTGACATTATCAACTTCAGAGGCCAGCATGTGGGACCTATAAACACATGTACTATCCAATAGCATTGTGAGGCTGAACAACAGGACTCATTGACTATGTAAATTTGCTCAAAAAAATTAAAAATGAACATTTAAAGACTTTTTTTAAATAGCTAAAAGCTAAAAGTGATGTAATTTTGCAACCAAAGGTCTTACAGGATTAAAGTGTCTAAAGTGAGTGTTAAAGGAAAACTCCAACATTTTGGGAAATTAGCTTATTTGCCATCTACCCTGGAGTTAGACAAGAACATACATACCTTTGTCTTCTCTGTGCATGCAGTAGGAGTAGGAAGACACGCACCGTTAGCCTAGCTTAGCGTCAGTCACTGGAAGTAGGTTCCTCCATTAGCCTAGTTCCCAACGTCTTCCTACTTCTACTGCATGCACAGAGAAGGAAAATGTATGTATCTTCTTGTCTAACTCCAGGGTAGATGGCAAATAAGCTAATTTCGAGTTTTCCTTTAAGGTGAGTGTTTGTTTGCATGTGGATGTGTGTGCAATGAATGTAGATGGGTGGATCGGTGTTACATAGAGTCATTGAGGGTATCACTGACGACCGGAGTAAGTGCTGGGTCGAGTCGAGTGTGACGTTGATTGTAAGCAGCGGTACCGGCGACCGAGCGATCAGCCCGTTCCAAACGGGCACATTTTGACACATGTTGGCACTAGTGGAGATTATAAGGACGCTGGCGTTTGCCTCCGCCCAGGCTAAATCCCTCCAAATGGAAAACAGGTTTAAGTGTCACTTCGATTCATAATCGTTATATAAACAGATGATGATTTACCGCCGGCGCTGGATGAACGAGCGTATCGGAGGATCCATAACGGTCACTGTCTAAAAGGGCGGTCACTGCATCGTTTGTTCAAGGCCGAGGTGAAACGTATACCAGGGGTTAATTATCTGAATAATCGTAAAAATGGCCGATAATTAGCAAGGATATTGATTTGTGGAGGGATACATTAGTGAGTCGGGGCCTCAGATGGTGAAGTGATCCCAGTGGGGGGGGGGGGGGGTAAACAAGCCGTAATCCACAGAGTCCTTGAAGTCCAGTATAATCTGTCTGACTCGCTCCTCCTCTCCTCTCCCCCCCCCCCGGGGGGGCTTCTGGGAGAGATCTGGTTGTCGCTGATTATCTTGATCGGCTTAATATTTCACTCCTCACTTTACAAATCCACAGACGTATTGATTGATCGTCTGTGTGATCAAGGGCGTAGGTTTGGTTTCGACATTGGGAGGGGGGGGGGGGCACATTAAGCGGGACATTTTTGACACTTCATTTCCTGCATTCTGGTGTACTTATCTTAACTTACTTTTCTATGGTGGAAATGTCTTTATTTATGCAGTAAGGCTCTCAGGAATTCTATATTGCTTTCACATTTTTTTATGCCCCCTGCACATTTTTGGAGGGGGACAAATTGACCTCTTCTCAATATTGAGAGAATTTACATGTCCCCTGCAACCCCCCCTCCCTAAAATATATATATATATATATTTAAATGTAATGAAATGCCAGCCTGTGTGATGATCAGAAGGCTAAGTGGAGTGTCATGGTGTGTGATGATGATGATCAGAAGGCTAAGTGGAGTGTCATGGTGTGTGATGATGATGATCAGAAGGCTAAGTGGAGTGTCATGGTGTGTGATGATGATGATCAGAAGGCTAAGTGGAGTGTCATGGTGTGTGTGATGATGATCAGACGGCTAAGTGGAGTGTCATGGTGTGTGTGATGATCAGAAGGCTAAGTGGAGTGTCATGGTGTGTGATGATGATCAGAAGGCTAAGTGGAGTGTCATGGTGTGTGATGATGATCAGAAGGCTAAGTGGAGTGTCATGGTGTGTGATGATGATGATCAGAAGGCTAAGTGGAGTGTCATGGTGTGTGATGTCTGATCAGAAGGCTAAGTAGAGTGTCATGGTGTGTGATGATGATCAGAAGGCTAAGTGCAGTGTCATGGTGTGTGATGATGATCAGAAGGCTAAGTGCAGTGTCATGGTGTGATGATGATGATCAGAAGGCTAAGTGGAGTGTCATGGTGTGTGATGATGATCAGAAGGCTAAGTGCAGTGTCATGGTGTGTGTGATGATGATCAGAAGGCTAAGTGGAGTGTCATGGTGTGTGATGATGATCAGAAGGCTAAGTGGAGTGTCATGGTGTGTGATGATGATCAGAAGGCTAAGTGGAGTGTCATGGTGTGATGATGATGATCAGAAGGCTAAGTGGAGTGTCATGGTGTGTGTGATGAAGGCTAAGTGGAGTGTCATGGTGTGTGTGATGAAGGCTAAGTGGAGTGTCATGGTGTGATGATGATGATGATCAGAAGGCTAAGTGCAGTGTCATGGTGTGTGATGATGATGATCAGAAGGCTAAGTGGAGTGTCATGGTGTGTGATGATGATGATCAGAAGGCTAAGTGCAGTGTCATGGTGTGTGTGATGATCAGAAGGCTAAGTGGAGTGTCATGGTGTGATGATGATCAGAAGGCTAAGTGGAGTGTCATGGTGTGTGTGATGATGATCAGAAGGCTAAGTGTTACGTTGTGTGATGATGAAGGCTAAGTGTCACGTTGTGTGATGATGATGATGATGATGATGATGAAGGCTAAGTGTCACGTTGTGTCCGCAGGGCTGAAGATCCGCGAGGTGATGATCAACGTGTCCCGGCAGCAGGTGGAGGACTTCCACGGCCCGGAGGACTACTGGTGTCTCTGTGTGGCCTGGAGCCACCTGGGGACGTCCAAGAGCCGCAAGGCCACCGTGCGCATCGCCTGTGAGCAGCGCCACTCTGACATCACCATGACATCACTCTGACATCACCATGATGACATCACCCTGACATCACCATGACATCACCACTCTGACATCACCATGACACCACTCTGACATCACCCTGACATCACCCTGACGCCTGAATACTTTAGACAACAAATGTTTGTTTCCGCGTCTCTGATTGGCCAGGTCATGTGACATGTGGTGTAGTGGTTAACACTGTCGCCTCACAGCAAGAAGGTCCAGGGTTCGATTCCCGCTTGGGGACCAGGTTTCCATGATGCCAGTTACCCAGGTGGGGTATCTCCCAGGCCTTTCTGTGTGGAGTTTGCATGTTCTCCCCGTGCTCGCAAGGGTTTCCCCCCCGATAAGATAAACCCAATGGAAAAACATGCACAACAATAGATCGCTAACGCTGTGGCGTCCTTGACGAAGACGGACAGGAGCACTTGGATTGGTCCCCTGGCGCGGCTCACGTTGACGCCTGTCTGCTCCCGGCTGCCCTTGGGGGGGAAGGGCGACGGGATGGGTTAATCGCAGATACGAATTGCATGCATGCATCGCATGTGTGCCAATTGATGACCTCGGAGCAGGTCCTAAATTAATTATTATAATTTAAATTATTATTATGTGCGCCAATCGTGGGACCGCAAGTTTCTACACTGGTTAAGCTTAGGCGCTCTCTCGAAGTTGGTTAAGGTTAGAGTTTGTCTTAGAGCAGGGCGATAGAACGCGTGCCCTGATTCCAAACTCTAACCTTAACCAACTTCGAGAGAGCGCCTAAGCTTAACCAGTGATAAACACTAGGCGTTAGGTAGTTTGCAGGCTGTTGGACCCGGAAATAGTCGCAGAACTTGCCGTCCCACGATTGGCGCACATGTCACATGACCTGGCCAATCAGAGCGCAAAACTCTAACGCAGAAACAAACATTTGTTGTCGAAAGTATTCACGCCACCCTGACATCACTCTGACATCACTCTGACATCGCCATGACAACACTCTGACATCACTCTGACATCACCATGACATCACTCTTACATCATAGGGTGCTATATAGATAAATCTGACCTTAACCTTGACACATGCACACACACACACACACACACACACACACACACACACACACACACACACACACACACACACACACATGCGCACCCTTATATATTTTCTTTAAAACAGAGCAAGATTGAACTCTGAAACTTTGTCACAAGATAAAACAGATATTGAGAAGTTCAAGTTCACTTATAGTGTCACTTCGATTCATAATCGTTATATAAACAGATGATGATTTACCCACAGCGCTGGATGAACAAGCGTATCGGAGATCCATAACGGTCACTGTCTAAAAGGGCGGTCACTGCATCGTTTGTTCAAGGCCGAGGTGAAACATATACCAGGGGGTAATTATCTGAATAATCATAAAAATGGCGATAATTAGCAAGGATATTGATTTGTGGAGGGATACATTAGTCGGGCCTCAGGTGGTGAAGTTATCCCAGTGGGGGGGGGGGGGGGGGGGGTAAACAAGCCGTAATCCACAGAGTCCTTGAAGTCCAGTATAATCTGTCTGACTCGCTCCTCCTCTCCCCCCTGGAGGGGCTTCTGGGAGATCTGGTTGTCGATGTGTCAAGGTTAAGGTCATATCTATCTATATAGCACATTTAAAAACAACTGAGTAGTGGTGGAGTGTGTGTTCAGTATTGCTTCCACCATTTAATCTGCTAATCTCCTTATTCTCTCTCTCTCGCTCTCTCGCTCTCTCCCTCCCTCCCTCCCTCCCTCCCTCCCTCCCTCCCTCCCTCCCTCCAGACCTGAGGAAGAACTTTGAGCAGGACCCCCAGGGCAGAGAGGTGCCCATCAAGGGAATGATCGTGTTGCACTGTCGCCCCCCAGAGGGAGTGCCCATGGCTGAGGTGAGCCAGGCCTTCTGCTTTACATTACATTACATTATATTACAGTATATTACATTACATTACATTACATTACATCCAGAGGGAGTGCCCATGGCTGAGGTGAGCCAGGCCTTCTGCTTTACATTACATTACATTACATTACATTACATTACATTACATTACATTACGTTACATTACATTCAGAGGGAGTGCCCATGGCTGAGGTGAGCCCGGTTCTAACGTTTGGGGGTTTTGCTCTCATTTGGGAGCAAATTGTTTGATCGATTGATTGAAAACTTTATTAACAGATTGCAGAATGGGTACAATACAGTACAGCTCAATACACACAATTGTTAAGGGGATGCAGACCTGAGAAAGACTTTCGTCTTGTTTACATCAGGGTCCCCCATTTTCAATTCATCATAACATATATATGACATACACGACATACAGATAGACAGTACTGCTACATCTATACATTTATGACATACCAGATTTACAAATACAGTACTGTTTGTGATACAAAAAGTGTCTAAAAAAGAGAGTATATACATTTGACCCGATGGTAATTACCTGTCAATCTGCCCTGATTGCTCTAATAATTGGTACCTGGTGCGTGTGTCTAGTTTAGTTGACTTTATATGTTCTTCCTTGGTTACTAGTCAGATCGTCAGTCGTTCACTGAACATTGCCGTGAGTAGAATTATTATTATGCATTCATGCTAAAGCCTTATCGTCCCTCGTTGCTACGGGAGACAAGTAAAGATGTGTGTGTTTGCTTATAGTCAGTGTGTTTCTGACACCAGCTACTGTAGCGCGGCCCCCACAGTCTCTCTGTCTTATGGCTCTCAGAGACTCCTGTAGTGTCTCACAGTCTCTCTGTCTTATGGCTCTCAGACGCTCCTGTAGTGTCTCACGGTCTCTCTGTCTTATGGCTCTCAGAGACTCCTGTAGTGTCTCACAGTCTCTCTGTCTTATGGCTCTCAGACGCTCCTGTAGTGTCTCACAGTCTCTCTGTCTTACGTCTCTCAGACCCTCCTGTAGTGTCTCACAGTCTCTCTGTCTTATGGCTCTCAGACGCTCCTGTAGTGTCTCACAGTCTCTCTGTCTTATGGCTCTCAGACACTCCTGTAGTGTCTCACAGTCTCTCTGTCTTATGGCTCTCAGACGCTCCTGTAGCGCCCCACGGTCTCTCTGTCTTATGGCTCTCAGAGACTCCTGTAGTGTCTCACAGTCTCTCTGTCTTATGGCTCTCAGACGCTCCTGTAGTGTCTCACAGTCTCTCTGTCTTATGGCTCTCAGACGCTCCTGTAGTGTCTCACAGTCTCTCTGTCTTATGGCTCTCAGATGCTCCTGTAGCGCCCCACGGTCTCTCTGTCTTATGGCTCTCAGATGCTCCTGTAGCGCCTCACAGTCTCTCTGTCTTATGGCTCTCAGACGCTCCTGTAGCGCCCCACGGTCTCTCTGTCTTATGGCTCTCAGACCCTCCTGTAGTGTCTCACAGTCTCTCTGTCTTATGGCTCTCAGACGCTCCTGTAGCGCCCCACGGTCTCTCTGTCTTACGGCTCTCAGACGCTCCTGTAGTGTCTCACAGTCTCTCTGTCTTATGGCTCTCAGACGCTCCTGTAGTGTCTCACAGTCTCTCTGTCTTATGGCTCTCAGACGCTCCTGTAGTGTCTCACGGTCTCTCTGTCTTATGTCTCTCAGACGCGCCTGTAGTGTCTCACAGTCTCTCTGTCTTATGGCTCTCAGAGGCTCCTGTAGCAGCACCTCACGGTCTCTCTGTCTTATGGCTCTCAGACGCTACTGTAGCGTCTCACAGTCTCTCTGTCTTACGTCTCTCAGACCCTCCTGTAGTGTCTCACAGTCTCTCTGTCTTATGGCTCTCAGACGCTCCTGTAGTGTCTCACAGTCTCTCTGTCTTATGGCTCTCAGACGCTCCTGTAGTGTCTCACAGTCTCTCTGTCTTATGGCTCTCAGACGCTCCTGTAGCGCCCCACGGTCTCTCTGTCTTATGGCTCTCAGACCCTCCTGTAGCGCCCCACGGTCTCTCTGTCTTATGGCTCTCAGACGCTCCTGTAGTGTCTCACGGTCTCTCTGTCTTATGGTTCTCAGACGCTCCTGTAGCGCCCCACAGTCTCTCTGTCTTATGGCTCTCAGACGCTCCTGTAGTGTCTCACAGTCTCTCTGTCTTATGGCTCTCAGACCCTCCTGTAGTGTCTCACAGTCTCTCTGTCTTATGGCTCTCAGACGCTCCTGTAGTGTCTCACAGTCTCTCTGTCTTATGGCTCTCAGACCCTCCTGTAGTGTCTCACAGTCTCTGTCTTATGGCTCTCAGACCCTCCTGTAGTGTCTCACAGTCTCTCTGTCTTATGGCTCTCAGACGCTCCTGTAGTGTCTCACAGTCTCTCTGTCTTATGGCTCTCAGACGCTCCTGTAGTGTCTCACAGTCTCTCTGTCTTACGGCTCTCAGACCCTCCTGTAGTGTCTCACAGTCTCTGTCTTACGGCTCTCAGACGCTCCTGTAGTGTCTCACAGTCTCTCTGTCTTATGGCTCTCAGACCCTCCTGTAGTGTCTCACAGTCTCTCTGTCTTATGGCTCTCAGACGCTCCTGTAGTGTCACAGTCTCTGTCTTTGCGGCTCTCAGACCCTCCCACCCTCCTGTACGTCTCACGGTCTCCGGCTCCTCTGTCTACATGCGAGCGGAGAGAGAGGCTGATATGCTGATATACGCTGCAGCAGATATCTCTCCACGTGCGTCGTCCTGTTCCCTCCCTGGTACAAGGATGTGCAGTTATGACTTATTTAGACGGCATGGGTTCATTGTTCCCCCCGACGTCCTCCTCTCTCTCTCTCTCTTTCTCCATCTCTCTCCCTCTCCCTCTCTCTCTATCTCTCTCTCTCTCTCTCTCTCCCTCTCTCTCTCCCTCTCTATCTCACTCTCTCTCTCTCTCTTTCTCTCTCTCTTTCTCCCTCGCTATCTCTCCCCCTCCCTTTCTCTATCTCTCTCCCTCGCTATCTCTCCCCCTCCCTCTCTCTATCTCTCTCCCTCTCTCTCCCTCCCTCCCTCTCTCTCTCTCTCTCTCTCTCTCCCTCTCCCTCTATCTCTCTCTCTATCTTGTGTGTGAGAGCGACAGAGAGGGAGAGAGAGAGAAAGGGAGAGAGGGGGAGAGAGAGAGAGAGAGATAACGAATCCTCATTCTCGTGTTACATTTTGCTATGAATATGAAATCAGGTTCTTACTGATTTGTGCGTGAGTGTGTTTCTGTGATGGAGGCGACGTGTACTGTACATATGGCAGAGGTGTATACTGTACATATGGCAGAGGTGTATACTGTACATATAGCACAGGTGTATAATGTACATATGGCAGTGCTCATGTAATTATGAAGTGCAAGTGTGTTACAAATAGATATATACATAATGTGTCAAATGTAAAAACAGCCTTGAACCGCAAAACCTTCCGCCCACCGGCACCATGTGCCCACGGTCTTATTCAGTCCGGCACCTGAAAAGGATCCAATTCAAGTGGAGGTAGTTAATTTCATTCCATTTCAAACCTTTATTTCAACTTCATTTCAGCCGCCTTACCTGATATCGCTCGTCATGAATGTCCTTGTAACAAGAAAAGCAACATGCAATACTTTGCTCAATGCACACACCTTGCGTTCATATTTCATTTCAAACCTTTCTTTCGACTCGTAGGACGTTGAGGTCAAATTTATATACTCTTTTTTTCTGGACTCTTTTTGTATCACAAACAGTACTGTATTTGCAAATCTGGTATGTCATAAATGTATAGATGTAGCAGTACTGTCTATCTGTATGTCGTGTATGTCATATATGTCATGATGAATTGAAAATGGGGGACCTTGATGTAAACAAGACGAAAGTCTTTCTCTTGTCTGCATCCCCTTAACAATTGTGTGTATTGAGCCGTACTGTATTGTACCCATTCTGCAATCTGTTAATACAATTTTCAATCAATCAATCAATCAGGTTTACCCTCATTCACAGCGCCGACGACCTTACAAAACAAAGACGCGGTTTATCAGCGATTTCATACATAATAGGCACAACAAATATGAATAAACTATTGAAAATCAGCTAAGACGGTTACAGGTCGAAGATCATCCTTTTAAACGCAGCAAGAGACGGAAGAACCTTCTGCTTCAGAGCATCAAAGGAAAAAGCAGTTGTTCCTCGTTCAGAGCAAGCTGGAGGAACCCTGAGAACCAACCGGGCATTTGAACGTGTAGAATAGGTACCAAGGTTCCACTTAGGACTGGAATATTTCACGTAGGACTGGAATATTTCACGTAGGACTGGAATATTTCACTTAGAAGTAGAATCTTTCACATAGGAGTGGAATGGAATATTTCACTTAGGAGTGGAATATTTCACGTAGGAGTGGAATATTTCACGTAGGAGTGGAATATTTCACGTAGGAGTGGAATATTTCACGTAGGAGTGGAATATTTCACGTAGGAGTGGAATATTTCATGTAGGAGTGGAATATTTCATGTAGGAGTAGAATATTTCACGTAGGAGTGGAATATTTCATGGAGGAGTGGAATATTTCACGTAGGAGTGGAATATTTCACGTAGGAGTGGAATATTTCATGGAGGAGTGGAATATTTCACGTAGGAGTGGAATATTTCATGGAGGAGTGGAATATTTCACGTAGGAGTGGAATATTTCATGGAGGAGTGGAATATTTCACGCAGGAGTGGAATATTTCACGTAGGAGTGGAATATTTCATGTAGGAGTGGAATATTTCACGTAGGAGTGGAATATTTTGCTTAGGAGTGGAATATTTCACGTAGGAGTGGAATATTTCACGTAGGAGTGGAATCTTTCACATAGGAGTGGAATCTTTCACGTAGGAGTGGAATATTTCACTCAGGAGTGGAAGATTTTGCTTAGAAACGGGGCTACAATTGCAATGTTTCAACCTTTCCACACTCGCCCCTCTAAACTCACCCCACAGCGCCCCCTGCTGGAGAGCCGATAGGGTCCGTCGTGTCAGGAAGGCAATAACGGCGGCCACTGGGTACTAGCAGACGGTCTGCGCGCGGCGTCTGTCTCCCGACAGCCTCGAACCGCCAACCCTCCGTGGCGTTCTCCAGCATTATGTGACCATGTGGCCTGAAACACCGCGGTCTTCTCTATATTCCACCTCCTGAAAAGGATCCAATTCAGGTGGCGATGTGGGAGTATTTAACTTACTGTGGGAGTGAGTTTACACACCAAGGCTGTTGCGAGGTTTCACTTTCAACTTGCACATTATGTGTATTTTACTTGTGTGTGTGTGTCTGTGTGCCTGTCTGTGTGTGTGTGTGTGTGTGTGTGCCGTCTGTCTGTGTGTCTGTGTGCAATGAATGATTCAGCCACACAGAGATGGAGCATCGCTGTAGCGCGGGTCTCTCTCTCTCTCTCTATGCATTGTGGTCATCAAATAGTCAAATCCTCATGCATTCATTAATGTGACTCCGGCTTAACAAAGAGAGTGGTCACAGTGAATAATGCAGGAATAAGCCCGTTTCTCTCTCCCCCCCCCCCCCCCCCCCCCTGACAGCGACTAGCCCACCCCCCCCCCCGAGGTAGGAACACAGCCGCTCGTTCCTGCACAGATTCCAGTCACGACCGGATAGGATAACCTGCAGCACTGTGGCTCCTTGAGGCACCTTGACAACTGTTCTAGAGTTTTAGCCCGAGATGGGATGATGATGAGGGGGCGACAGTGGCTTGAGAGGTAGAGCAGTCGTCTGGCAATCCGGAGGTTCCCGGGTTAGATTCCCGCTCCTCCCGGGCAGCGTGCCGATGTGTCCTTGAGCAAGACCAATCCAATCCAATTCAATTCAATTTCTTTAATGACCACCCAGGAATTTGGTTTCAGTGCATAGCATAGCAGTTCCAACATAAAAACATAAAAACATAGAACATATAACATCACTTACAGCGTACATAAAAGAAAACACAATTACATAGATACAGTTCAGAGTTTGTCCATGTCCATGTCAGCAGAGGTAAGGGGGGTTGCGGGGGGTACTACAGGAGGGGGGGGGGGGTGCTACAGGGAGTTCAGTGTCCGTATGGCAGTGGGAAGAAGCTGTTTTTGAACCGGGTTGTTTTGGTGGTCAGGGATCTGTAGCGCCTCCCGGAGGGCAGCAGCTGGAAGATGTGGTGTGCTGGGTGAGTGGGGTCGGAGATGATTTTCCTGGCTCTCCTGATTGTGATTTGGCGGTGGAGTGATTCGAGAGAAGGGAGGGGGGTGCAGATTATTTTTGAGGATTTATTGATGATTCTTTGTAGTTTGTAGTTTGTAGTTTGTAAGTAAGACACTTATAACCACTAATTGCTCCCGATGAGCAGGTTGGCACCTTGCATGGTTGCCTCTGCCCGTCGGTGTGTGAATGTGTGAGTGAATGGGTAAAATGTCAGTAACAAATTGTAAAGCGCTTTGGATAAAAGCTGCTATATAAAAAAGTAGCCATTTACCATTGACCATGAGGATGCGGCCGCGATCTGCCACGACGACCGTGTTGGAAAATTCGAGGGAGCAATTTTATTGGTTTATTTGGTCCGCTGTTTACATTTCTAGTTTCACGTCTCTCTGCAATTTGCATCGTGGGCGCGACGGGATGGGAGGCGAGCGGCGCGTTAGACGATGAACTCATGCGACCGGTGCACATTTGTGTCGACGCCAGATGTTTAGTGGCCGCCTTTCAGTTCAGTTCAGTTTCAGTTTATTTAAAAAGGACAGTACACACATTAATCA
>NW_028174598.1:80384-95384 GCF_963971535.1 Notolepis coatsorum
CACACACACCATGACACTCCACTTAGCCTTCTGATCATCATCACACACCATGACACTCCACTTAGCCTTCTGATCATCACACACACACCATGACACTCCACTTAGCCTTCTGATCATCATCACACACACCATGACACTCCACTTAGCCTTCTGATCATCACAAACATAGGCATAGTTTTAGGGGGGATTACAGGGGACATTTCCCCCTCAATATTGAAAAGAGGTGCATTTGTCTCCCTCCAAAAATGAGCATGGGGTATAAATAATGTGAAAGCAATATAGAATGCCTGATAGCCTTACTGCATAAATAAAGACATTTCCACCATAGAAAAGTAAGTTAAGATAAGTACACCAGAATGCAGGAAATGAAGTATCAAAAATGTCCCGCTTAATGTGCCCCCCCCCCCCCCCTCCCAATGTCGAAACCAAACCTACGCCCTTGATCACACAGACGATCAATCAATACGTCTGTGGATTTGTAAAGTGAGGAGTGAAATATTAAGCCGATCAAGATAATCAGCGACAACCAGATCTCTCCCAGAAGCTCCTCCAGGGGGGGGAGAGGAGGAGCGAGTCAGACAGATTATACTGGACTTCAAGGACTCTGTGGATTACGGCTTGTTTACCCCCCCACCCCCCCACTGGGATCACTTCACCATCTGAGGCCCCGACTAATGTATCCCTCCACAAATCAATATCCCTGCTAATTATCTGCCATTTTTATGATTATTCAGATAATTAACCCCTGGTATACGTTTCACCTCGGCCTTGAACAAACGATGCAGTGACCGCCCTTTTAGACAGTGACCGTTATGGATCTTCCGATACGCTCGTTCATCCAGCGCCGGCGGTAAATCATCATCTGTTTATATAACGATTATGAATCGAAGTGACACTTAAACCCGTTTTCCATTTGGAGGGATTTAGCCTGGCCGGAGGCAAACGCCAGCGTCCTTATAATCTCCACTAGTGCCAACATGTGTCAAAATGTGCCCCCGTTTGGAACGGGCTGATCGCTCGATCGCCGGTACCGCTGCTTACAATCAACGTCACACTCGACCCAGCATTTACTCCGGTCCTCAGCGATACCCTCAATGACTCTATGTATCACCGACCCACCCATCTACACTCATTGCACACACATCCACATGCAAACACTCACCTTAAAGGAACACTCCAACATGTTGGGAAATTAGCTTATTTGCCATCTACCCTGGAGTTACATACCTTTTTCTTCTCTGTGTGCATGCAGTAGGAGTAGGAAGACATTGGGAACTAGGCTAATGGAGGAACCTACTTCCAGTGACTGACGCTAAGCTAGGCTAACGGTGCGTGTCTTCCTACTCCTACTGCATGCACAGAGAAGAAAAAGGTATGTATCTTAACACTCCAACATTTTTGGAACCCTGGAGTTAGACAAGAAGATGCATACCTTTTTCTTCTCTGTGCATGCAGTAGGAGTAGGAAGACGTTGGGAACTAGGCTAATGGAGGAACCTACTTCCAGTGACTGACGCTAAGCTAGGCTAACGGTGCGCGTCTTCCTACTCCTACTGCATGCACAGAGAAGAAAAAGGGTATATATCTTCTTGTCTAACTCCAGGGTAGATGGCAAATAAGCAAATTTCCCAAAATGTTGGAGTTTTCCTTTAACACTCACTTTAGACACTTTAATCCTGTAAGACCTTTGGCTGCAAAATTACATCACTTTTAGCTTTTAGCTATTTAAAAAAAGTCTTTAAATGTTAATTATTTATTTTTTTGAGCACATTTACATAGTCAATGGGTCCTGTTGTTCAGCCTCACAATGCTATTGGATAGTACATGTGTTTATAGGTCCCACATTCTGGCCTCTCTGAAGTTGATAATGTCCATTTAATTTGGGCCTTACAACACTTTTAACACTATACCATATTTTTATCTATTTATTAAAAGAGAGTTGCACTACATCCATACCAAATTTTTGCATTTAAACTTTTTATTTTTATTTGCATTTTTTACCTCATTGTCTGCATTTTACCTCATTGTACTTTCATTGTACTTAGGTTGTACTTTGTATATTGTATATTTGTATAGTGTTGGGACTTTATTCCTCGTTTACTTACTTTTTACTGTATGCAGCACATTCTCAGGGGGCTCATACAGAACCAAGCATTTCACTGTAATGTACATGTACTGTATACGTGACGAATACAAATAAACTTGAAACTTGACTATTCTCGAGAAAAAGGGGACATATACATACAGACGTCCGTCTCGGTTAATGCGGAAACCCGCGACATCATCTTTTCTCAGGAAAAAAAACATTTGACGGGATCTCTAAATGGAGCAACGCAAACGGAAACACAATTAAGAGCCGCTTTGGAACACTGTCATGATGATCATGTCAACGACAAACACACCGCTTTCTTTAGCGCCACTTTGACTCGATGTCATGCAATCGCCGCTTTCATATAGTATCTCTCCGATCACTTGGTCCGTAATGAGCAAAAAAAAAAGCGCCTGTCAAGATTCACAGCCGACGACGGGAACTTGAAAGCCTTATCTTTTTCCAGACGACGCCAGACTGTGTGTGCGCAGCAAACAATGCCAGACGCCGGTATCGCACCGTGAATGTATAATACGCAGCGTTCTGTCGGGTGTCTCGGGGAACACTGCCTTCAAAGCTTTCCGACACCGACTTCTGTGTTCTGTGATATCTGTGTCTATTTTTCCCCCAGCTTGCTACGTACATGAGACTAATTTCAGTGCCTCTTCCCATGCAGACCCAGTTCTGGCTAAGCAATTATGCAGACGCTCTTGGGATTGGTCTCTCGGTAGCCTGTTTACCCATCATGCATTACACGGCAGACCAGCAGACCAGGGCCATGGGCTGAATCGTTCAAATTTCGGAACGGGAACAGTGACAGACCTATCACAGTGATCATGGACCTATCTCAAACCCCCGCCGGTTTAACGGTCTGTAGTGTGGTAGTGAAAGGGTTAACCTTCTGTAGTGTGGTTGTGAAAGGGTTAACCTTCTGTAGTGTGGTAGTGAAAGAGTTAACCGTCTGTAGTGTGGTTGTGAAAGGGTTAACCTTCTGTAGTGTGGTAGTGAAAGAGTTAACCGTCTGTAGTGTGGTTGTGAAAGGGTTAACCTTCTGTAGTGTGGTAGTGAAAGAGTTAACCGTCTGTAGTGTGGTTGTGAAAGGGTTAACCTTCTGTAGTGTGGTAGTGAAAGAGTTAACCGTCTGTAGTGTGGTTGTGAAAGGGTTAACCTTCTGTAGTGTGGTTGTGAAAGGGTTAACCTTCTGTAGTGTGGTTGTGAAAGGGTTAACTTTCTGTAGTGTGGTAGTGAAAGGGTTAACCTTCTGTAGTGTGGTTGTGAAAGGGTTAACCTTCTGTAGTGTGGTAGTGAAAGGGTTAACCTTCTGTAGTGTGGTTGTGAAAGGGTTAACCTTCTGTAGTGTGGTTGTGAAAGGGTTAACCTTCTCTAGTGTGGTAGTGAAAGGGTTAACCTTCTGTAGTGTGGTTGTGAAAGGGTTAACCCTGTAGTGTGGCAGTGTAAGGGTTAATAAATGTGACCTTAACGCACCGGCATGTATGCCGTTCCCAATGCGGGCTTCGTCATGTGAAACTAATTATATACATACATAGTCGAGCTGAACGCCTTTCATTTTCATAAACCCCGTTGGAAACGCCAGGCACCGGCGTGCCTTTCCTGACATTCAGAGATATTACAAGACGTGAGATATGGAGGAGCGGTGAGGCTGTACCTGTATCTACCGTCACGCTTTGAGCCTTTTGGGATCATACGGACGGAAAACAAGGACAGTTTCAAAAAGAAACTTAAAGGAGCCATAATCCGGAAGGAAATCAATATTAATGTCATGCATGAGTGTAGCTGCAGCCATGTTATCCAAACTTATTCTGTTTACTTTGTGTTTTTTTTTTTAAAGGTATGGTGAAATGGATTCACCTATGACCTTTTGTTTTATTTGCTATTGATTATGTATGTGATATATGACTGATTTACACTGAATGTTTCATATTTGTATGTGTATGTCTGTGTGAGGACCCCAGGAAGAATAGTCAACACGTTGATGATGACTAATGGGGATCCTAATAAACATAAACATAAACATTAACCTGATGGCAGCGGTGGAAAGTCAAATCAAATCAAATCAAATGTATTTGTATAGATTATGTCTTGTCATTATTATTATTATTATTATTATTATTATTATTATTGTTGTCGATGTAATGTGATTTGTGTTATGTTATGTCAAAAAAAAAGAAACTGAATAAAAACGTTATCACAAAAAAATTAAAGATTTGTATAGCCTTTAATCAGAGCAGCATAACTGCACCACATACAGTACCACTTTAAGATAGCCTTTAATCAGAGCAGCATAACTGCACCACATACAGTACCACTTTAACATAACCTTTAATCAGAGCAGCATAACTGCACCACATACAGTACCACTTTAAGATAGCCTTTAATCAGAGCAGCATAACTGCACCACATACAGTACCACTTTAAGATAGCCTTTAATCAGAGCAGCATAACTGCACCACATACAGTACCACTTTAAGATAACCTTTAATCAGAGCAGCATAACTGCACCACATACAGTACCACTTTAAGATAACCTTTAATCAGAGCAGCATAACTGCACCACATACAGTACCACTTTAACATAACCTTTAATCAGAGCAGCATAACGATAGCTTATGACTATAACCAAGTTCTGTTAGTTAGGGGCGATGCTTGGCATCACACTGCACTATCTCGCGTACGTGCACGCGTACTGAATAAACCACAAATGTACCTCTAATACCAGTATTAGTCTGACCACACCCCTCATCAGCTTACCTTCATAAGCAGGTGTGTGGTCACCTGCTCTCCTCCTTCCCAAGCTTTCACCACAAGGTGAGGACAAGGGCTGCAGCGGCCGTCTGATGCCAAGCATCGCCCCTAACTAACAGAACTTGGTTATAGTCATAACCTATCGTTCTGTATCGTTAGTGGCTTAGCTTGGCATCACACTGCACAAGGGAGGCCAAGCGGAGCCACTGGCTGACAAATACACCCCGCTGACAGCCCCCCCACAACCATCAGAACAGGGAGGGCCGAGCCCCCCCGACCCCCCTAATGGCGGGTAGCCCCCCTATTAGGGACGTCACGGGAGGGCGACGGACCCGACCGTGCGAAGAGGCACTCAAGCAACTCAACGCACAGGGTGAGCAGACCGTGGCTTGACCCCACGACTACACACACGCACAACCCGCATGCCACCCGGGAACGAACGGAGGAACAACCTCGTTACTGCCCCCAGAATCACGGGGTCAAGGGCAAACCCAACCCCGTGGCAAGGCCGTAGCAGCGGAGCACGAAGGAAGACCCAGACCCACCAAAAGGACTGGACTCCCTAGAATGGGGGCCCGGAGAAGTCCATGATGCCAGCATCAAGACCCCACCAGGTGGGCACGTAGTGCCCCGCCCCCCACATCGCCAGCGTATTCGGACAAAGGCCCCTCAGTTACTGCACCTGGTATTCCCAGGCGGAATCCCATCCAAGTACTAACCAGGCCAGAACCTGCTTAGCTTCCGAGATCGGACGAGATCGGGCGTGTTCAGGTCGGTATGGCCGTAAGCCGAGCGGGCCCCGTCCCCCCAATAGTACACCGCCTGGCACACTGACCCTGCAGAACAGGCAGTCAGCATGGCCGTAAGCACACAAAAAAGGTTAACCAACGGAAGCAGGCAGCGCACCGGGGAAAAACCAGGCAACAGGCTGTTAACCCTAGCCTGGAGACTGCGGACGAGACAGGCGCCAGAGGGGACAGCTGAACACAGCCGCCCCGGCGGAAGGAGCGTAAGCTGGCGGTGTTGCATGACCAAGCCTCCATTTAACAACCCCCACCCAGAGGGGTCGAGGCAGAGAAGGCTGACACGATTGGCAGACGTCATGAACGTGCAGGGGCACCCTCAAACGGTGAACCCGGGAGTTGACACTGCTCCAACACACCAGGGAATCAACCACCTCGGTGTTACCCAATGCGGTGGTTGTTCCTATAACCCCTCAAGAAAAAACTCCAAAACACACCTGCGGGTATACACCGGCTATACCGCAGTACAAGTGTTTCAGTTTCCAAAAAGGGTTAACCCAGGCCTACGGGTCGCAAACATCACTTCGGACCGGGCCTGGCGGTACGGGAAGCACAGGGTCACCAGAGGAGGTCAAAAAACCACCCCCACAGGCCCCTCTTCGCCATGCGTGAGAGAGGAGCGAAAAATAATGGAGAACCAGCCCCTAAGCACACCGTACCTGGTATTCCCCGGCGGTCTCCCAACCAAGTACTAACCAGGACCAACCTGTGTAGCGGCCGAGATCCGACGAGATCGAGCGCGTACAGAATGGCATGGCTGTAAGCCATGACGACAGTGCTGAGTAAAAACATACCCAACCAGGGTCTCCATAGCGCTTAACCCTGTGACACCCAGACCGACCTGGCATTTTTCCCCCTGAAAAAAGCCCAAGTCCCTCAGGGTACCAGAACAGCAGATCTGCATCCCCGGCGGACAACGGGTTCAACTGATCTGGACCAGCGTGACCAGAACCAGTCCCGTGCCCTAACCACGCCGACATGCCTACTCCAGGAGAAGGGCAGATATGCGTGTTGATCTTAACATGAAAAGAAGGCGCCACCCAGACGTTCGGACGAACCGCGCCTGGTGGCCCACCCCAAGGGCGTGAGACCCCACTACATATGTTCAGATCCATCCCGTCATCATCCCCCAGACATGAACGAGAATCCGTCGACAACCCACCCAGGTCATGGGATGTGGTCGTCGGAAGAGGAAAAACCCCCATCTCAGTTGCTTTATAAAAACGCTGTTTCAACCACAAGCAACCAAGGCGTGCCAGTCAATCGCCTGTTTACAGCGAGCTAGCACTATACGTGCGTCGGGACACACCCCCATCAATGAACAGGCTATTTAGACCTGTCATTGAATCCCCAAGGCGCCCAGGGGAACAACAAGAGGGGTGTGACACTCCCTAACTCCAACACTTCTGGAATAGAAAGAAGGAAGCATCAACAGTATGTATCCCAGTCTACACAGCCGGGGTAAAAAATGTTCACATTTTTACATCCCACCACCCTCCCATAGGAAAGAGACGGGGATCCCCAGAGAGACTTCCCACGCGAGCTGTACAGATTGAAAAGAATATATTGCACCTTGAGCCATGTAAAAAACTGGTTTTAGGGCCTCCGGGGAAGAGGCACTGAACCCATACACACTCAATAAACGAATTGAATCGAATATACATACAATAGAAAAGGACCCTTCTAGAGGGTCCACTCACTTTGACAATCTGAGGAGGAAGGCTCTGTACTCTGATGGAGGCTTCCTCACATGGAAGAAGGAGTCCGAACTCACAGAAGGCCTGAATAGGCGCTTGGTGAGGAGGAGCCCTGACCACCCCCCCTGAAAACAGATCCAGCACATGGACCTGAACAGCACACGGAAGTCCTACCAACAGAGACGCGCACGGTGACGTACTCTATGGCGGGGGAATTCCTGCGGTGCACACGCCCAATATACCAGGCCGTGGGACCAGGAACTCCCTCCCCCCCCCCCCCCCCCCCCCCCCGTAACGTGCCGAACCGCCACGTGACGGGAACCTTGAAGGACAGGGGGTGTACCCCTGACCGACAGAACAATGGGGAGAGGAAAGGTTACCAGTTCACCCCTTTACGACCCCACACCCATGATACGACGTAACGACAAAAAGAGAATATGACACAGTCATAGTCAGCTCTATGAAGCGTTTCACAGCTCCACACAGCGCATGAGCTAACCTGCTATCTGATTTTTACTAAGGAAAAACACAGAATAGAGAGGGCTCTAAGAACCCCGGTCCAACATACACATGTGCTTCTGTGGCCAGTACAACCCAGTTGTAGGTCACATGACACACACAACCCATCATCACCTACAAAAAATGGCAAAAACACTCAACAGAGGAACGCTGTTTTTTTCACAATGAGAGAATACATCATTCTTGATTAGTATCGACCACAGGCCTTGCTAAGCACACATGACAGCAACCAAACCAATTTCCCTTTAGGAAATAAGTTTCTCCAGCAGATTTAGCACAACCTCAGCAATCAAGCTAAGAGTTACATCGTATCCCTACCACACAAAAGACACAATTAATGCACAACATGTCTGATAGGAGGTGATAAAGTCCCCAGGGAACCGGGGGGGAAAACACAATCCTCCTATTTTACCCTCAATACGGCCAGTTAAAACAGGAAAACCTGTTAATGTGTGAACACACTGTTCATTGTCATTACAGTCTGAGAAAGAACATTCTTTTACTCACTTGTCACCAAGCATAGCTTCATAGGTTAGTTGCCTTAGTAGTGAGTACACGGTACACATAAACACCATGATGTTTCTCACACAACAACCAGATCAATACATCACGATCTGCACGGAGAAGCTAACTGCCAGTGACAAAAACAGCTCACACATAACCCGCAACGTATCCTAAATGCATTGCAACAACCCACGTTTTGGGAAAAAACACCGTTATTCACAATACATTTAGCAAAGTAAAACCAGAAGACGTGTTATGAGGTCTGGTCAACCCCGTTCCTACCCGGAACGCAGATCAGCGAAGTGCAGTCACAAGACACCGTAGAACACAGCCGTCCTGTGTTGTTCGATCCGGGCAGCGTCGCCGCTCCAACCAGTCGCTACAGTCCTCTTTGTTGACGCAATCCCCGTCCAGGCTCAGGGCAGGGTCGACGAAACATCCCCTGTCAAGGATGACGTCGCGGTCAAGAGTGTAAAACATGTTAAAATCAAAGCACGTTCAACAGAATAGCATCAAGCTAACGGCGATCAGAAGCGAGCTCCCGGCGGCGCGCGAGAAGCTAAGCTACCCCGCGCCAGCCATGGCCATAGCAGCAAGCTAACGTTACCTAGCGACCACGACATGCTAGCCCCGCAGCTAACAGCTGACTGGCTAATAGTAGGCCTTAAGCAGGCCATGCAGCGATCCAGCAGGCTAACGCAGCAGTTAACAGCTGACTGGCTAACCGTAAGCTATGAACATGTAAACAATGACATAACACTCACCCAGACAGGCCGCCGTTCTGAACCTCTCCTCACTTTTTAAGAGAAAAGAGAAAACAAGATGTCAACACCGCTTCACAACGGTGACTTTACCACATCCGGCGGAATCAGCACAGTACCAACTGGCCTGTGTAGCTGACTTTGAACACGAATCTGCCGCTATCGCACATTACATGCACATATCCCCTCGTGAAGGAATACTCTCATTTGGATATGAAAGATGGGGCCTTAACACGGTGACAGAGAGAATCCACTCGTCCAGAACACACAGGGATCACCAGTGTCAATGGTCGCGGCCCACTAGTTAAAACTATAATGGTCTCCAGACCAAGGCCTTCTGTCGCCTAGGCGGCTAAACAAAGGACCCTAGCCTGGGGCCGGTTTCCATAAACTTTGTCAAGTAGCCCCCATAGCACTAACAGACAAGTGGAGCCCGCCAGCAAACACTACTCACCCAACCTGGAACGCACCGCTTCTCACAACAGCGGCATGTCCGACAGTTCAGCTGTGGCCTGACAGGTTTCACCCCAACAAACACAGCAAGGAACTGCAGTTGAGAAGCATGCAGCGGCGTGCTCCCAATACGAAAACCGGTGGAGGGTTTTTAGAATGATCATCATCTTCTAGACACTCCAGTACGAAGACAATATCGCCGTATTTTCTCGAAAATAGTGAGAGAGAAAATAAAGATATGATGTCAACGTATCCTTGTTTCCCAAGCTGTTCCTAATCCAATTTCTTCCATCATGGTGTCAAGTGTGGGGATCTACCGAGGCACTTCTTCCTTGTGGTGAAAGCGAGAAGGAGGAGAGCAGGTGACCACACACCTGCTTATGAAGGTAAGCTGATGAGGGGTGTGGTCAGACTAATACTGGTATTAGAGGTACATTTGTGGTTTATTCAGTACGCGTGCACGTACGCGAGATAGTGCAGTGTGATGCCAAGCTAAGCCACTAACGATACAGAACTGCACCACATACAGTACCACTTTAAGATAGCCTTTAATCAGAGCAGCATAACTGCACCACATACCACATTAACATAACGTTAACGTCAATGGATCGAGGTTGAATTTTCCCAAGCACTGGAGAAAATGTAGAATGCATACTTTTACTTTAGATACTTAAGTACATTCAACAGCAAATACTTCTCTGCTTTTACTTACGTAGAATTTGAATGGAGGACTTTTACTTTTACCAGAGTACTCATTTATCTGGGAATTTCTACTTTTGCTTACGGTAAGTAAAGGAACTGTGTACTTCTTCCACCACTTGCCCTTTTGGGAATACACCCGATGGACACTGAATGCAAAATAAGAAGCGGTCCTTCCTCTTTCTCTTCGCCTGGCCCTGTCTCATTGCCACAAAGCAGCTATCCTTTATAATTGATTTCTGGCAGCGAAAAGTGTTGTTGATCTACAGACGGTTACCAGCTAAACAAAGCGCGCCACACACTCTCATCTGCCCGCCGCTGTAAGAGGCCATTCCTCCAGAGAGCGGCGTGCTCTGCCAAAGCACACAGATGCCTGTTTCTGTCCAGTTGTGCTGCTGGCAGAGCACCGCGCTCGGTTATAAAAATAACTAGAATCTTTGATCGTTTTGTAAACAATGCAAAACACATTAGGCATCACACTTGTGTGACAACTGTTGAGTGTTTCAATTAGGAGACTCTTTGACAGGTATAAATCTGACTATTTTAGTAGTACAGAGTACCTGAAGATATACTGTTTTATCTTTTAGTAGTACTGAATATGAAGATACTGTCTTATCTTTTAGTAGTACAGAGTACCTGAAGATACTGTCTTATCTTTTAGTAGTACTGAGTACCTGAAGATACTGGCTTATCTTTTAGTAGTACTGAGTACCTGAAGATACTGTCTTATCTTTTAGTAGTACAGAGTACCTGAAGATACTGTCTTATCTGTTAGTAGTACAGAGGACCTGAAGATACTGTCTTATCTTTTAGTAGTACAGAGTACCTGAAGATACTGTCTTATCTTTTAGTAGTACAGAGTACCTGAAGATACTGTCTTATCTTTTAGTAGTACAGAATACCTGAAGATACTGTCTTATCTGTTAGTAGTACAGAGGACCTGAAGATACTGTCTTATCTTTTAGTAGTACAGAATACAGCATATTCTCTGGGAGAAGGCTGCGGATCCCAAAGGCTGTGAAAGCTCGTCACAGACTGAGGGCGGAATCCACAAAGAATGGATTGCATGGAGCAAGTTGCACCCTTACTTACAATTCATTATGAATTGAAAATGGGGGACCCTTGTCTTGTTTACATCAGGGTCCCCCATTTTCAATTCATAATGAATTGTAAGTAAGGGTGCAATTAGCACCGTGCAATCCATTCTTTGCGGATCCCGCCCTGAGTTTCTTCCCCTCAGCCGCCAGTCTGATCAATGCCTCAGGCCCCCCCTCCCCCCTCCCCCTCCGCCCCCAAGTGACACTGGCACAATAACAATAACAATGACACTGCAAAAATACTGCACTGGGACTGACCTGGAACTCTGCACTGCACTTTACACTTTATATAGTATATATAGCTATTCAAAAGATTAATCCTGCACTGCACTGTCTTTGTCCTGTGTCTGTTGTCGCTGTTGTTATGTGAAAAGAAAATGTGTGGTAAAATGCATACTCTGTAACGCTGAGACAATTACCAATGTGGTTACACATATGGCTTAATAAAGTCATCTGAATCTGAATCTGATATGATTATAGCAGTAGTACAGAGTACCTGAAGATACTAGCGTATCTGTTAGTAGTACAGAGTACCTGAAGATACTAGCGTATCTGTTAGTAGTACAGAGTACCTGAAGATACAGTCTTATCTGTTAGTAGTACAGAGTACCTGAAGATACAGTCTTATCTGTTAGTAGTACAGAGTACCTGAAGATACAGTCTTATCTGTTAGTAGTACAGAGTACCTGAAGATATAGTCTTATCTGTTAGTAGTACAGAGTACCTGAAGATACAGTCTTATCTGTTAGTAGTACAGAGTACCTGAAGATACAGTCTTATCTGTTAGTAGTACAGAGTACCTGAAGATACAGTCTTATCTGTTAGTAGTACAGAGTACCTGAAGATACAGTCTTATCTGTTAGTAGTACAGAGTACCTGAAGATACAGTCTTATCTGTTAGTAGTACAGAATACCTGAAGATACACTGGCTTGCTCTCACCTGTGACTCTCCGCCCGCCAGCCTACTGTAGATAAACAAGGGTTGATAAATCACTGCTATCGTGTCCAGATTTAGTACAAGACATCACCAGGTTGTACAACACAAAGACCTCTAATCTACCGGCTTCGTATTGACACTTATGATGTAATCTCTAGACAACTATACCTAAGTGCTCTTTGACAAGCGATTTAGCTCCCGGAACCGCCACGGCCGTCTACGCCGCCCCCTAAGAAGGCTAAGGGGAAAGGGTTTAGGGGGTTAGAGCTCTTGAATCACAAAGGCTTATTCGTCACTAGGAGCAGGCCGCCTCATCTTTATTAATGACGACGAGAGCGGAGAAATATATATGTAAGGAATAATGTATAGCTATACTCGGTCATTGTCCAAGATTAGAGTTTAGAATACCGAGGCGCCGCGCCGAGGTGTTCTAAACGCAGTGAAGGTCAATTATTTTGCGACAATGACCGAGTATAGCTATACATTATCCCTGCTTATTACATGGCTAACTTACTAACAATATACCTAATTCATTTTACACCATCGACAAGACGAGATCAAATGCAGACGCAGTTGTTCTGTGGCTCCTCTGTCATCATCGCCGGCAGCCGGCAGGTGTGTGGTCTGATTACCTGATGAGTGCAGCTGTGCATATGCTGAGCTTAGCTTTCGTGACTGTCTGCGACCAAAATGCTTGATTGTGATTGGTCAATAGCGCTGTGTTACCCGTATCAGCGGTAATTTTTCCGCGTTGCCCATGGCAGCGGTCAGTTATCGAGAAATAATTCACCGCTGTCAGGGGCAACCGAGCGCTATTGACCAATCACAATCGAATGTTAAAACGCCATGTAATAAAATGAAATAACTACAAACCTACTGTTCCTGATACAATATTAAAGCAGGACAAGGGGTGGAGTATTGTGGGAGATAAGACCCCCTTCCCCCTCCCTTTGATGATCTCCCTCTACCCAACGTTCCTTCCTACCCCCCTTCCCCACCTTTCCATAATGTCTCCAAAGATGTCACACCCCTATGTTTGTGTATTCCTGTGGCCCCCACCCCTTCCAGTTTTGTATAAAGATGTTCCAAGATCCGGTGGGGGGGGGGTCTCTCTTCCCTGGTGTTGATTGATTGATTGAAAACGTTATTAACAGATAGCAGAATGGGTACAATATACAGTACAGCTCAATACAAACAATTGTTAAGGGGATGCAGACCAGAGAAAGACTTTCGTCTTGTTTACATCAGGGTCCCCCATTTTCAATTCATCATGATGAATATTGAGTGTCGTAGCTAACCACCTCGTTGAGAGTCATCCGGCCTAACTCTGACTATTTTGTATTGATACTTTGATTGAGTTAATAAACCCTATTAACCAGGTCTCTTTTGACCGAGTAAGTTATTTCGGCAATTTTCCACCACAGTGTACCAAAGGCTCTGCAGACACACTCTCATTATCTATTTATCTATCCGGCACCCTGTGAAGTTTCTCTGAGAAAACTTCAGCTTCCTGCTAAACCAAACAAACAGAAGACAAAAAGCGATACTTTCGGTACGAGCCCCGCCGCACATAACTCAGGACAGTGCAGTGCAGGACAAATCGAACAATAAAATCGATCTTTCCCTGGCAAGACAAAACAAAACAAATGTGTACGTGTGTGTGTGTGTGCGCGTGTGGGCATGCGCATTTTGTGTGTGTGCAGTGTAGCAGTGTGCGTGTGTGCGTACGTGTGTGTATCAGTGTTTGAATGCGAGAGTGGGTATTCACAGCGTCTTAGTCTGTGAGCATTCGAGGAAACGCGCGTGTGTGCAGGCACACCGGCATGTGTGCGTGTGCATGCACGTGTGTGCGTGTGTGTGTGTGTGTGTGTGTATGCACGTGTGTGTGTGTATGTGTGCATGCACGTGTGTGTGTGTGTGTGTGTAAATCTGGGTCCCACGCCCAAACAAAGAGCGCCCGCGTGGCTCCTGGCTGCAGATAATCCTGCCTGTAATAATATGTTCCTGAGCGCGGGCCAGGGTCCTGCTGTAGGCGAGACAGCGGTGGGGAGAGGAAGGAGGTAATCAGGGGGACTCTGGGGGGGGGGGGGGGGGGGGACCACTCTCCCAGAGGTAGAGATCAAGGAGCTTATAGTCCCCCCCTCCTCCACCTGGAGCGGCGCGTGGGATGATGACACTGAACGCTAGAGCGTCGAAACGGGAGACGGTTCCCCGGTGTACAGTAAGCGCGGCGCTCGTGGGGCGCGATGACAAGAGGCAGGTGTGTGTTTACGTGTCGAGAAATCTTGGAAGGCGCTTTCACCACCGCCACCGCACCTCCTCTCCTCCTCCTCCTCCTCTCTTCTTCTCTGTTTTTGCCAGTAAGTATTCTCTTCTTTCTTTCTTTCTTTCTTTCTTTCTTTCTTTCTTTCTTTCTTTCTTTCTTTCTTTCTTCTTTCTTTCTTTCTTTCTTTCTTTCTTCTTCTTTCTTCTTTTCTTTCTTTCTTTCTTTCTTCTTATCTTTCTTTCTTTCTTCTTCTTATCTTTCTTTCTTTCATTATGTCAATCTTTCTTTACCCACGCAAGGAATTTATGTTTTCACCCACATTTGTTTGACTTCCTTCCTTCCTTCCTTCCTTCCTTCCTTCCTTCCTTCCTTCCTTCCTTCCTTCCTTCCTTCCTTCCTTCCTTCCTTCCTTC
>NW_028174597.1:0-2500 GCF_963971535.1 Notolepis coatsorum
TATGTAAATGCCCATAAAGGGGCCTAGATGAAAAAAGATATATATATTTTTTAATTCAATCTGCAATGGCGTCGTTTAAAAAAAAAACGTGTTTAAGATGGGAGTCAATTCTTCACTTGCACAACCTGAAAGTAGGCACTTCCGGCTGACTTCCGGTTGCCAATGGTACTTCCTGTCCCATCCAAATACATTGGTTTTAGCTACTTTTCTCCCCTTATTTAAACAACTTTGTCGTCACAGAGAGGCAATGAAACGTTTGTATTATTATAGTATAGAATGTAAGATCGTTAGCTCAAAGCTATTCCGGACAGTTTTCATCAACTTCCTGTCATTTAGAAATATGATTTTATAGTGAAAATCATTACCAAAACGTCCGGAAAAACCTCACGGGAGCATTATAGACTGTCATACAAATGTACAAATGCTATAAGGTGGCAAGAAATGCACTATAAACAATACTTTGCGGCGTCGTTTCTTGCGCTAGCTTCTGTTAGCCAGCATTAGCCTTAATTAGCGTGAGCAAGTAAACTAACAGTGAACGTTTTTACATGAAATACAGCCCAAAAACCCTGCTGACAAACGTTTGCTTATTAAATACATTCTATACTATAATAATACAAACGTTTCATTGCCTCTCTGTGACAACAAAGTTGTTTAAATAAGGGGAGAAAAGTAGCTAAAACCAATGTATTTGGATGGGACAGGAAGTACCATTGGCAACCGGAAGTCAGCCGGAAGTGCCTACTTTCAGGTTGTGCAAGTGGAGAATATGGACGTTTTTTGACCAAAGGGTACACCGTGTGCAGTGTTTTTTTGCAGGGCAAACAATTTTTTAACTATAGAGTTAAATGCAGACTTCATCTTTTGCCCCAGAAAAACTGCCTGACTTAATTTCAGGGAATATGCAATAAATCAAGATAAGGTTATCCCAAGTACAGTATGTACAGTATCTACAGTTGGGACGTTTTTTGTCCCAGGGGTGCACGAAGGTAAAGTTTTTATGTATTTTTTTTTACTTCCATTTGAATTATCTTGCAAACAGAGGCCTCTTACAGGTTCCAGCTGATATGTATGACCTGGAAAACACTATGGGTCTATAGCCTAAAGCCTTCTAGTACAGGTCCAAAGTTGATAACAATACCACAGAGATTTAGTGTTTTACACAACTTTTTCTAATGGTATGTCTATGCGTTTTTCCAAAATGGCGCCCATTTTGGAAAAAACATGTCTCCATATGTCTCCAAACGCTATAACTCTTGAACGCTTCAACGTACAGTCGAAATCTTGGGTTCTAATGAAAGGTTACACATAAGGTCTTCACATTTGATCAGATTCACTCTCAATATTACTGAAACAGAGTAAGTGAAGCATAAACGCATCCCATTGACAAACGAAGCACAGGCCCCTCCCCCCTCAAGCTCCAAACTAACGAAATAAATATTCACTGTGTGAAGAATAATCTCAGAATTTGAAAGTTCTTGATAAACAGCAGATTATATATGTGATCTCCACCTTGGCTTGTTGCACTAATGTTATGAAATACTATATTTATTTTATTTCTATTGAACCTTTATTTAACCAGGCAGGTCAATACAAAATTCTTATTTTCAATGACAGCCTGGCGAGAGGGTAACAGGGAAAGGGGACAAAAAATATATTTTCCCTGTTACCCTTCAAGGGGACATTTTGTCCTCTTTTCTTCTAGAAAAGAAACAGATACATGACTTGACATAATATTCTCTACCCCTTGTCTACCTAAAACAAGGCTTTTCTCTGTCGTTTCCCCCTCTGTCCCTTTGTCAGTGGTATATGCTTGGCTGGTGTTGGTATTTGGCTGGTCTCTTTTTGGTTAATCATTTGAGGGTTTAACAGGAACATGAGTGGTCTCCCCCCTTTTGGGCCAACGGAGGGTGCTGATCGGGGCTACGCGCTGCCTTTGCCCTATTGTCCAATAGGTGAAGCAAGACGAGCAGCCTGTATACATCACCGAGGGAAGGGACATAATTAAAACACACTGTAAGTGATGAATTGTGCACCACCGTCTAGCCTCTAGCCTACAGTCACCTGAATTATGCATGCGAGGTATTTGTTTAGTATCGCACAACATTATCCGGCTATTTTGAATTCACCAGCTGGGAAAATACTAATGTTATGATGATGATGATGATGAAAGATCACACATTTGGAAATAAACGGGAAATGTCAACAAAAACTTCATGACATTTTTGCTGTCTTTTCCTGCTCTTGGCGCGGCTGCTTTCACACCTCAAACAAACCGCACCAGAGTTTGTTTGTAACCACCTCTCCCACAATGTCCGCTTGTGTTGGTGGTGGGTATACGTCACAGCTGCCCGCACCAACATTCACACCTATCCCACAATGTCCGCTTGTGTTGGTGGTGGGTATACATCACAGCTGCCCGCACCAAGACCACCTCTCCCACAAGGTCCGCTTGCGTTGGTGTGTAGGCGTCACAGCTGCCGGCACCAACAGGGCAAAC
>NW_028174597.1:5000-10000 GCF_963971535.1 Notolepis coatsorum
GTCACTGACCAAGGCCACGCCCCCTCTGCTAGTATATCTACAGTGTCACTGACCAAGGCCACGCCCCCTCTGCTAGTGTATCTACAGTGTCACTGACCAAGGCCACGCCCCCTCTGCTAGTATATCTGCAGTGTCACTGACCAAGGCCACGCCCCCTCTGCTAGTATATCTACAGTGTCACTGACCAAGGTCACGCCCCCTCTGCTAGTGTATCTACAGTGTCACTGACCAAGGCCACGCCCCCTCTGCTAGTATATCTGCAGTGTCACTGACCAAGGACACGCCCCCTCTGCTAGTATATCTACAGTGTCACTGACCAAGGCCACGCCCCCTCTGCTAGTGTATCTACAGTGTCACTGACCAAGGCCACGCCCCCTCTGCTAGTATGTCTACAGTGTCACTGACCAAGGCCACACCCCCTCTGCTGGTATATCTACAGTGACACTGACCAAGGCCACGCCCCCTCTGCTAGTATATCTACAGTGTCACTGACCAAGGCCACGCCCCCTCTGCTAGTATATCTACAGTGTCACTGACCAAGGTCACGCCCCCTCTGCTAGTGTATCTACAGTGTCACTGATCAAGGCCACGCCCCCTCTGCTAGTATATCTACAGTGTCACTGACCAAGGCCACGCCCCCTCTGCTAGTGTATCTACAGTGTCACTGACCAAGGCCACGCCCCCTCTGCTAGTATATCTGCAGTGTCACTGACCAAGGCCACGCCCCCTCTGCTAGTATATCTACAGTGTCACTGACCAAGGCCACGCCCCCTCTGCTAGTGTATCTACAGTGTCACTGACCAAGGCCACGCCCCCTCTGCTAGTATGTCTACAGTGTCACTGACCAAGGCCACGCCCCCTCTGCTGGTATATCTACAGTGACACTGACCAAGGCCACGCCCCCTCTGCTAGTATATCTACAGTGTCACTGACCAAGGCCACGCCCCCTCTGCTAGTATATCTACAGTGTCACTGACCAAGGTCACGCCCCCTCTGCTAGTGTATCTACAGTGTCACTGATCAAGGCCACGCCCCCTCTGCTAGTATATCTACAGTAACACTGACCAAGGCCACGCCCCCTCTGCTAGTATATCTACAGTGTCACTGACCAAGGCCACGCCCCCTCTGCTAGTGTATCTACAGTGTCACTGACCAAGGCCACGCCCCCTCTGCTAGTGTATCTACAGTGTCACTGACCAAGGCCACGCCCCCTCTGCTAGTATATCTACAGTGTCACTGACCAAGGCCACGCCCCCTCTGCTAGTATATCTACAGTAACACTGACCAAGGCCACGCCCCCTCTGCTAGTGTATCTACAGTGTCACTGACCAAGGCCACCCCCCTCTGCTAGTGTATCTACAGTGTCACTGACCAAGGCCACGCCCCCTCTGCTAGTGTATCTACGGTGTCACTGACCAAGGCCACGCCCCCTCTGCTAGTATAGCTACAGTGTCACTGACCAAGGCCACGCCCCCTCTGCTAGTATATCTACAGTGTCACTGACCAAGGCCACGCCCCCTCTGCTAGTATATCTACAGTGTCACTGACCAAGGCCACGCCCCCTCTGCTAGTATATCTACAGTGTCACTGACCAAGGCCACGCCCCCTCTGCTAGTATATCTACAGTGTCACTGACCAAGGCCACGCCCCCTCTGCTAGTGTATCTACAGTGTCACTGACCAAGGCCACGCCCCCTCTGCTAGTATATCCACATTATCACTGACCAAGGCCACGCCCCCTCTGCTAGTGTATCTACAGTGTCACTGACCAAGGCCACGCCCCCTCTGCTAGTACATCTACAATGTCACTGACCAAGGCCACGCCCCCTCTGCTAGTGTATCTACAGTGTCACTGACCAAGGCCACGCCCCCTCTGCTAGTATATCCACATTATCACTGACCAAGGCCACGCCCCCTCTGCTAGTGTATCTACAGTGTCACTGACCAAGGCCACGCCCCCTCTGCTAGTACATCTACAGTGTCACTGACCAAGGCCACGCCCCCTCTGCTAGTGTATCTACAGTGTCACTGACCAAGGCCACGCCCCCTCTGCTAGTGTATCTACAGTGTCACTGATCAAGGCCACGCCCCCTCTGCTAGTATAGCTACAGTGTAACTGACCAAGGCCACGCCCCATCTGCTAGTATGTCACTGACCAAGGCCACGCCCCCTCTGCTAGTATATCTACAGTAACACTGACCAAGGCCACGCCCCCTCTGCTAGTATATCTACAGTGTCACTGACCAAGGCCACGCCCCCTGCTAGTATATCTACAGTAACACTGACCAAGGCCACGCCCCCTCTGCTAGTATATCTACAGTAACACTGACCAAGGCCACGCCCCCTCTGCTAGTGTATCTACAGTAACACTGACCAAGGCCACGCCCCCTCTGCTAGTATATCTACAGTAACACTGACCAAGGCCACGCCCCCTCCGCTAGTATAATGTAACCAGGCCCAGCGGTAAGAGACTCATATCTGGAAGACAGATTGCGAGAACATTTATGAAATGTTTTTTTTCCATATGAATGTTTAAAAACATATTTACTATAACACCTAACAGGTATAGTATCTCTAAATAGTAAACACATTTGTTTAAAAGAGGCAGTTGTGCCACCTAGTACCTGACTGCCAAGGTGTTAAAAATGCAGCCAAACTTTAGATGGGATTTTCTCTGTGTTCCTCCGCTCCGAGACTCGAGGTTTAACTAGATTCAAATAAGCCTACCTTCTTCAAATATGTTCAATGTATGACACATCATTTGAAAGCTTACATTCTGTCCTCTCATAATCTGTAAAAATCTAAAAAAAATAATTACAGAGGGAGACTTGTGCCATGAACTGCTGGGCTCGGTCACATACACGCAGGTGCGGCGGCCAGCAATCTCCCTTCAGCTTCTCTCAGGCTAACAAGCCTACAGAAACAAACAGGGTGATGTTCTCTCTCTCCCTCCTCCTTCACCTCACAGCCTACAGAAACAGACAGAGCGATGTTCTCCCTCCTCCTCCTTCACCTCACAGCCCACAGAAACAGACAGAGCGATGTTCTCCCTCCTCCTCCTTCACCTCACAGCCCACAGAAACAGACAGAGCGATGTTCTCCCTCCTCCTTCACCTCACAGCCTACAGAAACAGACAGAGCGATGTTCTCCCTCCTCCTCCTTCACCTCACAGCCCACAGAAACAGACAGAGCGATGTTCTCCCTCCTCCTTCACCTCACAGCCTACAGAAACAGACAGAGCGATGTTCTCCCTCCTCCTTCACCTCACAGCCCACAGAAACAGACAGAGCGATGTTCTCCCTCCTCCTTCACCTCACAGCCCACAGAAACAGACATGGCGATGTTCTCCCTCCTCCTTCACCTCACAGCCTACATAAACAGACATGGCGATGTTCTCCCTCCTCCTTCACCTCACAGCCTACATAAACAAACAGGGTGATGTTCTCTCTCTCCCTCCTCCTTCACCTCACAGCCCACAGAAACAGACATGGCGATGTTCTCTGCCTCCTCATTCACCTCACAGCCCACAGAAACAGACATGGCGATGTTCTCCCTCCTCCTTCACCTCACAGCCTACATAAACAAACAGGGTGATGTTCTCTCTCTCCCTCCTCCTTCACCTCACAGCCCACAGAAACAGACATGGCGATGTTCTCTGCCTCCTCATTCACCTCACAGCCCACAGAAACAGACATGGCGATGTTCTCCCTCCTCCTTCACCTCACAGCCCACAGAAACAGACATGGCGATGTTCTCTGCCTCCTCCTCCTTCACCTCACAGCCTACAGAAACAGACATGGCGATGTTCTCCCTCCTCCTTCACCTCACAGCCTACAGAAACAAACAGGGTGATGTTCTCTCTCTCCCTCCTCCTTCACCTCACAGCCTACAGAAACAGACATGGCGATGTTCTCCCTCCTCCTTCACCTCACAGCCCACAGAAACAGACATGGCGATGTTCTCTGCCTCCTCCTCCTTCACCTCACAGCCCACAGAAACAGACATGGCGATGTTCTCTGCCTCCTCCTCCTTCACCTCACAGCCTACAGAAACAGACATGGCGATGTTCTCTGCCTCCTCCTTCACCTCACAGCCCACAGAAACAGACATGGCGATGTTCTCTGCCTCCTCCTTCACCTCACAGATCACAGAAACAGACATGGTGATGTTCTCTGCCTCCTCCTTCACCTTTGTCTCCTCCAGGCTGGATTACTGTAACGCACTTCTCATCGGGATTCCTAGCAAGAGTCTCCAGAGGCTCCAATACATCCAGAACAGCGCTGCTAGGATCCTGATGAGAGTGCGTAAGTACGACCACATCACACCCATCCTCCACTCACTACACTGGCTCCCCATCACCACCCGGACCTAATACAAAATATCCCTTCTGACCCATCAATGCATCCACGGAAACGCTCCCGCCTACCTCAAAGATCTCCTCACCCCAGAACCCTCCACCCATAACCTTCGCTCCACCAACACAAACCGCCTCCTTCGCCCCAGGACCAAGCTCCGCACCGTGGGGGCGACCGGGCCTTCTGCTCGGCTGCTCCTCGCCTGTGGAATGCCCTCCCTGACTACCTCAGAGCACCACAGAGCACTCTCCCTCCTTCTTCACCGAATGGCAGTGGATCTGTGGCTTTGGGCCTGCACAGTCTCAGAGCTCGCCACATTGCGGGTGTGGGAAACCGTGTAACTGCTGAGCCACTGATGTTAACATGATCGGCGCTTAACGTACAATATGATATTCTATAGCTGTAAAAAGGTCGATTTATATTAGTACTAAGTATTCTCTGCGTGCCTCTGATCTTGAATCTATGATTCTTTTTATAATAACAATGGTAATGATACATTATCCTTATTATGATATTATAGCAATAATACCTGTGACGAGGGTGTGATTTGCTGTGATAATGGGACCGACGGTGATGCAGTCATTACCGCTGGCTTTAATTATCACAGTAAGGAACGCCATCATGGGTATTACGAAGCACTTACAG
>NW_028174596.1:0-2000 GCF_963971535.1 Notolepis coatsorum
AGAGGAGACTCAACGCCTTCGAACAGATGGTGAGAGAGTGGAGATACTTTCTTCCAACTCCCAACATAGCTGAATTGGGGAAGCGGTACAGGCACCTAGACGAGGAAAGAGCAGCACTAATGGACAGATGGTCGACCCTCCTAGAGCCTGGTGGAAAGGGTGACATTGAAGTGCTTATGAGGATGAAGAGGAGGAAAGGACACACAACATTGAAAGGGGCGGTGACGTGACCAGCCCACCTGGCATCGCCAGGGACGCTCCTCAACATGCCACTGAAGCTTGCCCCTCCCCGTCCGCCGACGATAAAGGTGAGGTCGCTCATGCCCATTCACCTCCCCAGTGTAACAGCGGTCAAGCAGAGGGCGCTTATGGAAGCCCTCCCTTGCCTCCCGGCAGCCATGAGGAGGCCTCCAACGCCTTCCATCTCCAGTATGGGAGTAGGGACCGCAGGAAGTGGGCCTCTCCATCATGTTGGAAGGCAATCACCCCCACGGGTAAGACAACCCGCCAGGGAACCTCGTTTCAGTTCATCCGTCACCATCTATATTCATGCCAACCCCACTGACATGCCTCAGTCACGAGGTGACCGCGCCACGCCACCAGGTGATGAGGGCGCAACGCAGGAAGGTCTCGTTCACCACAGAGACCACCAGGGGGCCCGACCTAGGATCAAGCTCGCCGCCATCAATCTACCCAAATTCTGTGGGGACAGAAGGACCTATTGGCGCTGGCGGGATAACTGGGAGGACCTCCAGGCGCTGGCAGAACCCTCAGGTTTACCAGTGTGTAAACTGTATCACCTACTGGACAGTGTGGAAGAGCCACTGAGGAAGAAGCTTGGGCTGGATCGCTGCAGAACCGCAGATGACATTTTCAGGCTCCTAGACAACCGCTTTGGGGACAGGAGCGTGACCGCAAGCCTGATCCTCAAGGACCAGGAAGAAGTACCTGCAGTGCGAAGTAACCAGCCTAGGCCGATGATAGACCTGGTCCAGGCAGTGGAAACCGCACTGTATGACCTGAAGGACCTTGGAATGGAGGATGTTATCAAGAACCACTTAACTGTCGCCGCCATAGAGAGGAAGCTGCCTATAGGCATGAGAGAGAAGTGGATCTCCTATGAGCGTGACCCCGCAAATGGCGTCACGCCCAGAAGCTACTTCGACAGGCTCTTGTCATTCTTGAACGGACAGGAAAGGATCCTCGAGAGGCTAGCACAGCTGGAGATCGGAACCACCCACGCTGGCGATAGACCAACCCAGCGTGAGATGCTGAGCGACAGAGGTAGTGAGTCATTCACCAGAACAACAGTGAGTGATGTCAGGAGGGAGTCCCAGAGGGACCCGTGCACCATGTGTGGAGACAAAGCACATGGAGGGAGACTTTATTTCTGCCCGGCCTTCAAGAAGGCTTCATTGATGGAGAAGATAGCCCAGGTGAAAAAGGCAGGGATGTGTGCCAAATGCCTCGATTATCACGGGATTGACGGCGGGTGCATGGAGAGATTCTTCTGCCAAGAGGAAGAGTGTGTGGAAGAGGACGGCCCTGTCGTGCATCATTTCCTCCTCTGCCCCAAGACGCAAGGGAGGAGTGAGGCAACTGATGAGCCACCAGCTAGGAGAGGACCCCAAGGCCTGACAGAAAAGCAGGAGGAAGTCATCGCTGGGTTGGCGCTCCAAATGGAAGCATTCAAAAGGGCCTTCACGAACAAAACAACCTCTAAAGTGTGCACCGGCAAGAGCCTGGTGGACAAAAGTGGCTTAAAAGAATACCCAGTCCTGATGATGCTCGTGGATGTCACCACAAGGGGAGGAGGCTGTGTGGGGGCCTTGATCGACCTCGCCTCCGACACAAACTATATCACACACAAAGCCGCCAAAAGACTCAGGCTGACCGGCGAGCCAATCACACTGGTCGTGTACGGTGTGGGGAAGATGGAAGTCAAAGTTGATACAAAGCGATATGTGGTGGCGATCAAGGTATGGACCCCGAATGGGACC
>NW_028174595.1:5000-35000 GCF_963971535.1 Notolepis coatsorum
CTGACTTGGACCGGGTCAGACCAGAATGACCGGAGCTTGTTGTCCCGGTGGGGTCGCCGAATCCTGACCCAGTCTGAGACGGCGATGGTAGGTGGTCTCGCATGTCGGGTCCTGTCGAAACGGTCCTTCATCCGGTGCTGGCGTGTGTTGACTGTGGCTTGAAGTGGGTGGGCTGGAGCCTGAGCCGGAGTAGGGCGCAGCCTGTCCAGGGGCAGCTGAAACTCGCGCCCTAGCATGAGGGAGGCTGGGGAGACGCCTGTGGTGGCGTGTTGAGTAGCCCTGTAGTGCAGGAGCGTCTGTTGAAGACCGTTGATGAATGTGCACCCTTGTGCCAGGTGGGCACTGATGCCATTCTTCAGGGATTGGTTCAGCCGTTCCACCCCCCGTTCGCAGCCGGGTTGTAGAACGACGTGCGGATATGACGTATCCCCTTACCCCCCAGGTAGGAGGCCAGTTCGTGGGAGATCATTTGGGGCCCATTGTCTGTCGTGATCCTCTTGGGCAGGCCCCAGTGTGTGAACAGGGACTCGAGAATCTCAATCAGCACCCCGGCTGTGACCGAGCCCACGGGCGCCACCTCAGGCCACTTGGAGTGGAGGTCGTAGACCACAACGAGGAAACGCTGGTGATGCGGTACCCCGTGCAGTTCACCACAGACGTCGAGCTGCAGGTGCTCCCAGGGTTGGGAGCGCAGAGAGGACAGGGTCAGCAGACGAGGCATCCTGGAGCTCCTGCAGCGACACTGTCTCTTGGAGGAGAGCGTGGAGGAGCTGGACCAGGTCATGCTCAGCCTGATCCCGATCGGGAGTCGAGGGCGGGGCCGTGGGGGGACTGGGGATGGTGCGTGACAGTAGGTCAGCTACTACGTTGTCCCGGCCCGGCGTGAACTGCAAACCGAAGTTGTACTGCTGCAGGCGGTCAGCCCAGCGGTGGAGGCGGAGCGGTTTGTGGCCAGTGCCTGACGTGGCGAGGAGGGTAGTGAGAGCCTGGTGGTCCGTCCTAAGCGTGAATGAGCGGCCGTAGAGGTACATATGCCAGCGCTCACATGCCCAGATGCAGGCCAGGGCCTCTCGCTCCCCCACTGAGTACCTCTGTTCTGTGGGGCTAAGGGCCGTGAAGCGAAAGCGACCGGCCTCTCCACACCCCGTGCAGCTGTGACAGTACCGCGCCAACGGCTGCGGCGGAGGCTTCACACGTGACGAGGGTGGTGCTGTCTAGGTCGAAAAACGCCAGGACTGGTGATGAGGTGAGCTGGGACTTGAGGAGGCGCACAGCATTCGAGCAGGCAGGCGTCCAGAGCCAGGGCTCGTCCTGCTTCAACAGCTTCCGCAGCGGTGCAGTTGTGTCGGAGTAGTGTGGCAGGAAGTGGAGGTAGTACGCCGTCATGCCCAGGAAAGAGGCCACCTGGGCCGCTGAGGTGGGCTCTGGGACACTGTGTATGGCCTCTGTGTTTGACTGGAGCGGGTACATGCCGTCAGCCGAGAGACGGAACCCAACAAAGTCAATGGTCATGGTGGCAAAGACACACTTCTCGCCGTTGAGTGTGAGGTGGTGCTCCGCCATCGCACTCAAGACACTGTGGAGGCTCGCGTCGTGACTCTCTGCGTTGGCCCCGTGCACCACGATGTCATCGAGGTAGATGGCCACCCCGGGGATCCCGGCGAAGACGGAGGCCATGATCTTTTGGAAGCAGCTGGGGGCGGAGCTTAAGCCAAAAGCCATGCGTTTGTAACGGAAGACCCCCCTGTGGGTGATGAACGCAGTGAGGTTGCGGCTCTCTGGGTGTAGTGGCACCTGGAGGTACCCCTGACGAAGGTCCAGCTTAGAGAACACCTTGGACCCGTGGAACTGGGCGGTGAGCGACTCTGTGGTTGGCAGGGGGTATTTATCAGGGACGATGGCCTTGTTTACCGCTCTCATGTCCACGCAGAGTCGCAGCTCCCCTGACTTCTTCTTTGCTACCACCAAGTTGGAGATCCAGGGTGATGTGTTCACCTGTTCGATGATGTCATCGTCCAGCATCTTCTGTAACTCGGTGACGATGCCCTCACGGAGAGCCAGGGGGGAGCGGCGAAGGGGCTGGATGACCGGAGTCACTTTTTGGTCTAGCAGGGGCTGGTGAGCGAAGACCTGGAGGCAGCCCATGCCGTTGAACAGTGCCGGCCACTGTTGCTGCCAAGAGACAGCGGTGACGGTGTGGATCTCTGAGCCTGTGGTGTCCAGCAGAGAGAAACCGAGGCCACTGAAGAGGTCGAGGCCGAGGAGGTTGGTCCCTCGGCGTGCGATGTTGAAATTGAAGGCAGGCAGTGTCTTTTCTCCATACCTCACCGGCAGCTGGAGGGAGCCAACGATGTCAATCTTGGAGTCGGCGTAGCCTCGCAGGGTGGTGTTGGGCGGGCCCAGTGGTTTGTGGGAGAAGAATTGAGAGTATGTCGCCCAATTCAATAGAGACACTGTGGCTCCAGTGTCGAGGAGGAGGGGCAGTGTGATGTCACCAACCACCAATGAGCATGTTTTGAATGGCACTCGTCCTGAGCTGACATTATGGATGATAGTGGTCGGTGGCTTGGAAGCGCTAGCTGGGGCTGACCTGCAGACCTTGTGGAAGTGGTTTAGCCTCCCGCAGTTGGAGCAGGCTTTGCCACGGGCAGGGCAGGTCTGGGCTCTGGAGTTGTGTGAAAGGGAGCCACAATTCCTGCACGGCTGGCGTGAGCGGTCACGTGACTGGGAGGCTAACAGTATATTGTCCCCGCCGTCGTCTGCACTCACATTGAGGAGGGACACCCTTGAGCTGAGCGTGCTCGCAGCCTCTACTGGCACGTGTGTGTTGGGGCGGGGGGAGGTAGACAAACTAGCTGCACAGTTCATAGCAGATTCCACCTGCACTGCTAGTCTAATAGCTACTGCTAATGTCAGCTCGTCATTTTCCAACAGTAGTCTTTCCCTGATTTGATCACTGTCAGTGTTCAATATGAGTTGGTCTCTCACCATTTCATCCTGTAATGCCCCGAATTTGCATGAGCTAGCCAAGCCCCGTAGGTCCGCGACGTACTGCGTTATTGACTCGCCAGTACGTTGATGCCTCCGTCGGAACACAACTCGACGGAGGAGTGCAGTCTGTGGAGTAGCGAAATGTCCCTTTAGGAGCGCCATATGTGTCACTGTCTAATGTGCCGAGTGTTTCACACACACGCTGTCCCTCCACGCCTAAACAGTGCTGTAGTAATGCACGTTTTCTCACCGCGGACAATTCCAAACCGGTAGCCAGGATATACGTCTCGAACGAGGAAATCCAACGTGCCCACGGGACGGACGGCTCACCGGGCAGCGGTAGGAAGACTACACTAGTTAAAGTGCTGGCACTCGCTAGAGTACCAGACGTAACAATATACTATCGATAATCTAGCGTTTATTTGAAAACGATTCATAAATAGGCAGAAAAATGACAACGTTCTAGAATATTCCAGTACAGGGCGTTTATCACGGAATCTTTTAATTTTTCGTGAAAACGAGGGCTTTTCAAAATGCTATAAAACGGAAATTAACCTATAAAAAAACAATCCGCTTCGACAATGTTGACTGGAAAATGAGTCATTGATAAGCGACGGGCAGATTAGACACATAGCCATAATTTAAAACATAGATTAGGCGATATTAACGCTAACATTGAAGTGGTTGATGGGCATTCAAGGGGGTAAAAAGGAAAACACGGCCGGCTCTGAAAGTGTTAATAACAGCACTCCATAAACATGCGTACAAACACACCCGCGCTTAATAACACACTCCATAAACATGCATACAAACACACCCGCGCTTAATAACAGCAAGTTTCAAGTTTCAAGTTTCTTTAATAGTTGTCATACAGAAGTACAGAATACTTTCATACAAAATGCTTCTTACTGTTACGCTCCAGAGACTGTGCTAGACAAGATAGTATCAAATAACATAGTATAGCATGTAATTTAGAAGAAGAAAATGAGGTCACAGTGTTCGGTATAGACATATGTACAATGTTCTGAGTTACCATATAATATACAATACTATGCAGTGTACTAATGTACAGTACTATCTAGTGCAAAGCAGAAATGGGATGAGGTACAATTTAGGTACAATTTACAGTAAGGTGTACGAGTTGTAGTGCAATCCTTCATCAATAAATATAAAGTGTGGGGAGTGGGTGCTACAGTGTGTTTGTTTAAAGTGGGTGAGTGCTATAAAGTGTGTGGAGTGGGTGCTACAGTGTGTTTGTTTAAAGTGAGTGTGTGCGTGTGGATGTGTGTGCTATGTGCGTTTGGTGGTTGTTGTTGTGTAGTGTTCATTCATTGTTCGTTTAGCAGCCTGATGGCCTGGGGATAGAAGCTTCTTCTGAGTCTTTCTGTGCTCGCCTTGAGACTCCGGTATCGCTTGCCTGACCGCAGCAGTTCAAAGAGGCAGTTGTTCGGGTGACTGGAGTCTTTAATGATTCTCTTAGCCTTGCCCTTGCAACGCTTGTTGTAAATGTTCTGGAGGGTGGGGAGCCCCCCTCCAATTGTGCGTTCGGCTGAACGTGTCACTCTTTGTAGTCTGCTTCGGTCTTGTGCAGTGCTATTCCCAAACCAGGAGGTGATGTTGCCGGTCAAGATGCTCTCTATTGTACATGAGTAGAAGTTCTTAAGGATCTTCTGACTGACTTGGAACTTCCTTAGGCGCCTGAGGAAGTAGAGGCGTTGTCGTGCCTTCTTCACAACACTGTCAATGTGTGTGGTCCATGTCAAGTCCTCGGATATGTAGGCTCCGAGGTACTTAAAGCTGTTGACTCTCTCAACCGGTGCCCCGTCGATGCTGAGGGGGCTGTAGTCCTTGACCCCCGACCTCCTGAAGTCCACAATCATCTCCTTTGTTTTGCTGACGTTCAGGGAGAGGCTGTTTTCCTGGCACCATCCCGCCAGGACCTTGACCTCTTCCAGCACTTATAAGCATCATGGATACTCAACATACTGAAAACAATATATTTTTTTAAAGAGCCACATAACGAAAACACCCTGTTCCTCAACCAAACCAACATCAGGCTACTAACAAGCTATGAAAGAGCATGATCATGTATTGCGTTGCGTACTGTACCAGTAGTGGTAGTAGTAGTAGTACACAAATACACACACACACACACACACACACACACACACACACACACACACACACACACACACACACACACACACACACACACACACACACACACACACACACACACACACACACACACACACACACACACACACACACACACACACACACGCACACACACACACACAAAAACACACAAATCTCTCTCTCACACACACACCTGAATATAAGTGTTCAAGGCACATCCACTCTGCGTCTCTCCCTGTCGCTGTGCTTGCTGCTCATCTGTGCTTGTGAATCAATGCACCCGTCTGTGAGACTGTGGCCGAGTTATGACCTCCTTCCAAGAAAGAACCAGTCAATGGGCTTCAGCAAAGATCAATGGGAGTCATGTGAAAGTCTCCTTCATAACTTCCAACACGGAAACACGCAGATAATCCAATCAGTCAGAGGGTCCTCGTGTTTCCCATCTCTTAACCAATTCACTGCCTTAAAATGTCCATTTATTGGGTTTCTCCGTGTTCAGGTCTCTAGCTATGATTATGTAGCAGGGTGGATTATCCCTGCTTTATGGGAGTGGATGTACACAGCCACCTGGTAGTGGGAACACAGCAGAGCTGGGTCCAGCTGGGTCCCCGACTGTAGGCCAGGAATGTTGAAGTGGAGGTCGAGCAGCGGGAGTGGATGGGGCCTAGGATTCACTAACCTAGAAATGGTGCGCTGGTCCTTCTTGCCCTCCAGGGCGATCAACAGCAGCTCCCCACACACCCACACTTCCCCCAATACTTCCTGGGCCCTCCCACACCCGATGACAGTAAAGATGGATGATATATTCGCTCCCCAAAGCAGTACCCTTCCCGAATGATGAGTGGAGACCTTTCACAATGAACTATAGGCAGGGGGTGGGGAAAGGGTTCAATTGTAATAAACATTACCCGGAAGGAAAGGGTTAGGTAAGATGCACATTAACAGACAGTGGTCCCATTTACTTCTCCTTTACTTTAAGTCTGATGCACGTTACAACTTATCACACCTCTATGAAAGTTATTTCCACACTGGGCACCTAGTGCTCTCGCTCTATACTACAGACTCAAGTTATTCCCACACTGGGCTAGACACAGTAATAACCTCTTCCCTTTAAGGGTTATCTACTGCTCCGCTTCGCCGTAGGTGAGGAAGAGAGGGGAGGAAGAGGGAGAGAGATAAAAGGAGTTCAATGGGATTTTTATAAAAGAACACACGTTATTATTACACTCAACCAAAATGACAATGGGCCCACGTTACAAATAAAAGTCCTATCTATAGCCAGCTTTTCCCCAAAATAATAAATGGTCGGGCGCCCCTAGACACTGTTATCAACGTCAGTTCAAAGCACTGTTTTCTCTTCGCCCTTAGAGAGCCCGCGCCACCCAGTGGCGAATGTCTACCTGTAGCAACCTGGAAAATATACCTATTATCCAGATGTGCTGCCTTGCCTTTCTATCTCCCCTGATGCACCAGGACATTCTAATTAGTCTCCGCTAATATTCTCTCGAACAATGATGCTCGCCCCTCCTTGTTCTACTCACTGGAATATGGATTATGAACAGGATTACTGGACCCTACTCTATCAGCCTCTTCCTTGTGACTAGTTGGCGGCGCCAGCAGGGGGCGGTGGCAGGCAGAGAGCGTACGTGAGAGACGGAGAAGGAAGTGGACGGAAGTGCGAGGAAGCAGCCTCTTCGACATTGGACTTGGACCGGTTCGGTCATGTTTGGAGAGCCCCGTATTGAACCTGAGTATATTACGGGTTATCCTATGAATGTACTCGTAGTGGAGCCTTGCATGTTTCTCCCTGAATATCCCTAGTGATATACCACGAGTTATCCTAGAATAAGAACGGTATAGCCGAGTTGGGCTTAAGTTAAAGTTATTCCCTCTAGCGAGGCGCCCCGCCAGCGTGGCGCGAAGAGAACCGGTGTTTAGGAGCACCCTGCGTTATGATATATCCCGTCTAGCAGAAGGGCTGTTTGGGGCCCAGAGTTTAGCTGCAGTGTGAGTGAGGGCAAGTTAGATCCGCGTGTCGACCCAGCACCAACTCTACAACCAGTCCGCCCCGGCTGTCTACAACCAGATCTGCACCCGGCTGCCTTCAGAGACCGACAGAGGTCGCTACCACCCAGCACACGCTCTCAGCCCAACACTGCCCTCTGCTCCAACCCCGCCGAGAGCGTTCAACGCCATCTTGCCTTCCGGACGACGGTGGCGCGGCGAGGCCGCCATTTTGGATGAGTACAAATGAGCATCTATGCTCCGGAGCTATTACACCGTACACAGTGTGGTGCAGCCTGCGGGCGAAGTTAACGTTGCTACTACAGTTCATAAGGGGAACCCCAAACAATATATGCCGGCATTAAGATAGGACTTTTGTAAGGTATTTGTGGGCCCACCTTTTGATTTCTTTTCATTTTCTTTGAGTGTGATAACATGTGTGTGTTTAATAATACTTCCCATCTAATTAACCCTTTCCCCGTGGGGAGGTTACAGACCGGCTGCATTACAAGTAAAGCCTAGAGAGGTATTATTCTTGCCTTATAATTAAAGCCTGACCGAGGTATTATACAGGGCGACCCAGACGTGGGTGAGGAGTCAAACACCTTGCAGTATATTACCCCTGATACTAACCCAGAGGTGGGTGTATAAAATACGGGTTTAGGAGGTGTTGGGTCACAAACGGAATTATAGTGGGACTTCAGTCCACTTAGTCATTATCATTAAATCATTGTAACTGACCAGTATAATAACAGTAAAGAATTAGATGGGAGTTCTGTGTGGGTGTCCATTCCTGAGCCGTATTAACTCTTTTGGTGTGGGTAACATACATACTATTAATCCCTTCCTATTCAACCTTCCCTTTCCTACTGTAAGGTTTCTAGTGTCAACGAGGGAGGGTACTGCTTGCGGGGGGAACCAAGTTATTTATTTACAATTCAGTAAGTGTGTGGGAGGGTGCTAGAGGAGTAATTGGGGGAAGTGAGAGCGTGTTGGGGAGTACTGCTGACCGCCCTGGAAGGGAGAGGAAGACCAGAGTACCGGATCAGGTTCGTAAATCCCGGGCCCCGTCCACTCCCACTGCCAGCCTCCAGTTGACGCTCCAGACCCAAAGACGGAGGTGCAGCTAGCCAGAGTTCTACTGTGTCTTGCTACCCAGTGACTGTGCACACCCGTTCCCACGAAGCAGGGATAATCCACCCTGCTACATACCGATAAAACTTCAGCACTCGGAGCGCTTGCTGTACTTATCCAAATGGCGGGCCTGCTCCCACCACCAACCGTCCGTGTGGTGAGATGGCCGTCGTGAGGTCCCATGATAGCAGGCAGCGGGGCTGGGTAGACGTTGGGCAAGTGACTGCTGGGGTAACGGCTTGGAGGGGCTGGGGGAGCGTGCAGTGACGTCCGCTGCTTGGCTGAAGGGGGTGGGGCGACACGCGGGCTAAAACTGGGCCCTAGGCCTAACTGAAGCTAAGCTGTGGGCTACGACACCTATACTTCAGCTAAAACGCAATGTGGGCAATATCTACCACACTCTTCGGTAGTAGCTCGTCTGCTTCTTAGTTCACAATGTCTCTTCCGCATTAACTAAAAGCTAAGCTATCGCATACTCATTACTAACCCGCTTCGTAACTGGGTTTATATCTCGCGTGCTGATCTCCGGAGCTCCAGCTCCGTGCGTCCTCTTCCCTCCGTGGAAAACGCTGAAGAGGAAGTGCCTCCGTCAGCACTGCGCCCTGAGCCCATCCTTCTTCACCTGTATCTCCCTGCCCAACGTCGTCACCAGCTCCCCCTGGTGGCACCTGTATCCTGTCCCACTATGAAGTGTCAATGTTAGGATAGGAAGGATCAAAGAGAGGTAGCAAGTTAAGTGTCAATGTTAGGGTAGGGAGGATCAAGAGCGGTCAGCTGGTTACACAACGTCCTCTCGAACACAGGGAATGCAAGGAATTAGCGTTAGACACATTGAATTATTGTCAGACATATTCAGGTGTCTACAATTAGATGACTTGTCGTACAGAACTTGTAAGTTGCTTTGGATAAAAGCGTCAGCTAAATGACTAAATGTAAATATAAATGTAGGGCTGACCCCGATTAGTCCAATAGTCGACTAATCGATCGAAAGGAGCTGTAGTTGACTGCCAACCTCTTAGTCCAATGCAAAAAATATATATAATTATAATATTTTTTATTCTTTTTTTATTTTATTCTTTCCAAAAGCAAAGAGGCCTAGAAGTGTGGCTAACGCTAATGGTGCGCATACCAGCAAGGCTAACTGCCTAAGAAAACGGGCACAGAGGCACTGAAAGAGGATTTCACCCGTCTAATGAACACACTAGACGAGACAAATATCAAGATGTATCCATCAGTGGACCAATTGCATGCTTTCACAGAGGACAAGAAGCCTTCCGTCGACTCCTTCAGACATTAAGCACCCCCACAGCCGAAATGGAATGATAAAAAAAAATAATAATAAAAAGAAATATTAGAAAAAAAATTATTTACCAGTCGACTATCAGAGAATTTCGGCCAATCAAAGTCGACTATCCAAATCCTTAGTCGGGGACAGCCCTAGATTAGAGTCTGTTGTATTGCCTACGTTAGATACCAAGATCCATTAATTTAATCGGATACCAACATTCCTTCCATTCATTCTGGCAAGAGAGGCTTGATGTAAGAGCTTGCTTCTGTGTAGATCCAGTTATACAAGGGAGGAGTTTTTATTTGTATTGTCAGTAGCCAAAACCATGCTGTAGCTCTTTTTATCTTGATTCCTCTCCAATGCAAAGTAGCCAAGCACATGTTATGAGCACATGTTATGAGCACAGGTTATGAGCACAGGTTACGAGCACATGTTACGAGCACAGGTTACGAGCACAGGTTACGAGCACAGGTTACGAGCACAGGTTACGAGCACATGTTACGAGCACATGTTATGAGCACATATTATAAGCACATGTTATAAGCAATCTGTTACAACGTGGGGTTAAGGTAGAACCCAAACACAGGAGGCAGTTGAAATGGCGCCACACTGTCCGGCAGCCTCTCTGTGTGCTCCGTCCGCAGTAGTGGAATATAAAATCACACAAGTAATAAAAGAGAAACATAAAATACTATACAGAAACATAAAATACTATACAAGAAACATAAAATACTATACAGAAACATAAAATACCATACAAGAAACATAAAATACTATACAATATACAAAATAACAACAATATACAAAATAACAATCACAGTGTCAGACGGTAGTGGGTTGGTATTGCACTGTGGATATTGCACTTGGGGGGTAGGGTGTTGCACAGTGTGGGAGGAGGGGGGAGGGGTGAATTATTGGTGCATATAAGAACTGATGAGAAACAAATACACAGAGAATAGCATCCTTAACTCAAAAGGCTATAGACTAGAGGCTCCATGGCTCGAGCAAACATCCAGGAATGTGAAACATCTAACAGCAGACACAGAACATCAGAAGATGGACCACCTCAGAGGAAAGGGGGAGGGAAACGGACTAACAAAGAACTGGAGGAAACAAGACCAGGGGCCACAACTATAAAACAAGATAGGGAACAGAATACAAAGCAAGAATAATTACAAAGGACGTTAAACCAGGAATGGGAGAAAGAGGTAAATCTAGAGAGAGGTACAGGCTAGTTTTCAGTGGGTTCCGGAAAACAAAATGTCCCTATTCGTATTGATTGAGGTGGGAAACCATGTCTTTTTGATTGACCAGTTGGACAACCCAGACAAACATAGCCTTTCATCCATTCGTCCTGGTTCTTTGGCCCACTGTTTTTTATAGGCTTTCACTGGGTCCCCTGTTTCACATTGGCATGCTTAGCATTGTGTCATGAAAGCTGGGACTAGCAGGTATCAGCCAGGTGTGCCAGCTACCCGCTTAAACCCAGGGTTCCCACAGACATTGCAAAATGAAATTCAAGGACTTTTAAGTACTTTTTCAAGCACTATTTTTCACTCGAAGGATACAATTCACTTTTAAATGCTGTTTTTTAAAGAATCTTCTTGGCCTGCTTGCCAGCTAGAGCATCACACGCGAAGAAAAAGAAATGAGGAAAAGCAGTTGGAGCACGAGAGACAGCGACTCGTCAGATTTTATTAAAACAGAACAACAAAAAACAATTTCTTGATTCAGAACAATTTGATCATGGATTAACAAAACATTCAATGCTTGATGGTTGCTTTGAATTTCCATGACTTTTTATTAAGCACCTTGTAAAAAAAATTGCTGTTTTCAAGGAATTCCAGGCCTTGACATTTTTTTTGTAAAAAAATCAAGCACTTTAAGCACTTCAAGTACCTTGTGCAAACCCTGTAAACCAGCATAATTTAGGATGGGTAGGCTATAGGACAAGACATCAGGACGCAGCAACTTACCTTTCTACACAATTGTATTTTTTTTTTAGAGCTGGGCCGTTAACGGCGTTAACGTGCTGCGTTAACGCGAGACTAGTATCGCGCGATAATATAATTGACGCCTTTTTCTCAACGTTTGGTCTGTATTGTCCTTAAATACTTGCCGTAGTTCACAGCTGTGGTGCCCGGAAGTGATTGCACGTATGTACCGGAGCTGTAGTCAGAATAATGTGTTAAACTAAAGTAACTTTAGTGGTCCGGTAATCATTGTTATACAGGTGAGGTTAAGAAGTCCTCAGGATATAACACAATTCGGCGATGAGGACGTCTGAATCTGCACAATGCAAGAAAGAAGAAGTCCGTTCGAGAGCTTTGTTTACATTATTAACGTTAGCTTAGCGAGTTAGCATGTTAGCTCACGTTGATCGGGCGGCACTTGGAAACATCTACAAGAGGAGGAAATCCACTTTACACACTAAAGGAAGGATCGACTGGACTATCGTGAGTGTTTACAACAGAAATGGCTTGGGTTATTGGAAATATTGGACCGTTTGATGACAATGTGGAGCAATATGAAATGAAAATCGGAGACCCTGATGTAAACAAGACAAACGTCTTTCTCTGGTCTGCATCTCCTTAACAATTGTGTGTATTGAGCTGTACTCCGACTGTAGTAGCTGTTCAGTGTTCTCTTGGAGGTGGACCTGAGACTGTAGTAGCTGTTCAGTATTCTCTTGGAGGTGGACCTGAGACTGTAATAGCTGTTCAGTGTTCTCTTGGAGGTGGACCTGAGACTGTAGTAGCTGTTCAGTGTTCTCTTGGAGGTGGACCTGAGACTGCAGTAGCTGTTCAGTGTTCTCTTGGAGGTGGACCTGAGACTGTAGTAGCTGTTCAGTGTTCTCTTGGATGTGGACCTGAGACTGTAGTAGCTGTTCAGTGTTCTCTTGGATGTGAACCTGAGACTGTAGTAGCTGCTCAGTGTTCTCTTGGAGGTGGACCTGAGACTGTAGTAGCTGCTCAGTGTTCTCTTGGAGGTGGACCTGAGACTGTAGTAGCTGCTCAGTGTTCTCTTGGATGTGGACCTGAGACTGTAGTAGCTGTTCAGTGTTCTCTTGGATGTGGACCTGAGACTGTAGTAGCTGTTCAGTGTTCTCTTGGATGTGGACCTGAGACTGTAGTAGCTGTTCAGTGTTCTCTTGGATGTGGACCTGAGACTGTAGTAGCTGTTCAGTGTTCTCTTGGATGTGGACCTGAGACTGTAGTAGCTGTTCAGTGTTCTCTTGGATGTGGACCTGAGACTGTAGTAGCTGTTCAGTGTTCTCTTGGAGGTGGACCTGAGACTGTAGTAGCTGTTCAGTGTTCTCTTGGATGTGGACCTGAGACTGTAGTAGCTGTTCATTGTTCTCTTCATTCATGGAACTGTTACACTGAGCTTGCACTGAATTTGTTAAGAAACCTGCTTCTGCAGCAGTCTGTGTGTGAGCAACCAGTCAGCAGCATTGTGAATTCAGAGATTCACTAAAAGACACATTGAGAGACAGGTTTGTGTGTGGATTAAGAAATGAAGGTGCACAGAAGAAACTACTGACAGAGAGTGATTTGACACTGGAGAGAGCTGTCAATATCAGTGTAACAATGTTAATGGCATCAAAGGAAGGGCACAGAAAATTACGATAAATCTGGTTTTAAAAGAAACTGTTATGGTTTGTAACCGACCCCAATCGCACAACACAAGACAGGTATGATGGTTTGCCAAGAAACAGATATTTATTTAGAACAGGGAAAAAGGGCACTGTCCCTTTAAGGGAGAAAACACAAAACACTGGAATAACACAAGAGGGGAAGGTAAAGTGCCTTTAAGAGGCGGGCAGGAAAAGGGAACACTATGGGAAGGTAAGGGAACGCCTAAGGGAAGGTTAAGGGAACGCCTTGGGAACAGAGGAACTAGAGACTAGGAGAACTAGGGAAGGAGGACTAGGGACTAGGAGAACTAGGGATAGAGGACTAGGGACTAGGTGGAACTAGAAGGGGAGAACTTGGGGCAGAGGGGACTGAGGCCCGCGGAGGCGGGCTGGGGAACAGGGAGGAACTGGGGACAGAGAACCGCGGAGGCGGGCTGGGGACAGGGAGGAACTGGGGACTGGTGGGGAAACATCTGGGCCGCTCTGCAGAACAGAGGAGAGGGTTAATATTCAAAGGGAACAAACAGAGCAGATGCAGAACAGTCCAAATAACAAAGTAACAAAGTAAATACTATCTTCGTGTGAACAAACACACAGTGGGAGATGAAATGTCCAAAATAATATCCACGAGAGAACAAAACAGAGTGGGAGATGAAATGTCCAAACTAATAACTAAGTGAGAACTAAAGGAGGCAATACGCTGGGGAACAGCAGCGGGACGAGGGCAAGGGGCATTACGCTGAGTGAGTGACATCACAATCAAAACTCACCCAGGCGTATGCGTAAAGGTACAGGGACAGCAGCGGGAACGGGGGCAAGGGCACTACGCTGAGTGAGTGACATCACAATCAAAACTCACCCAGGCGTATGCGTAAAGGTACAGGGACAGCAGCGGGAACGGGGGCAAGGGCACTACGCTGAGTGAGTGACATCACAATCAAAACTCACCCAGGCGTATGCGTAAAGGTACAGGGACAGCAGCGGGAACGGGGGCAAGGGCACTACGCTGAGTGAGTGACATCACAATCAAAACTCACCCAGGCGTATGCGTAAAGGTACAGGGACAGCAACGGGGCGAGGGCATCGCCACCGGGTGGCTGGCTGTCCGAACCGAGGAACAGAGTGCTGGAACAGTGGCGGTGGCGAGGATGTCGTCCACCGGGTAGCCGCTGTCGGAGCCGAGGAACAGGGTGCTGGAACAGCGGCGGTGGCGAGGATGTCGTCCACCGGGTAGCCGCTGTCGGAGCCGAGGAACAGAGTGCGCGCCACACCTTGGTGTGCGCGTCGGAACAGTGGCGGTGGCGAGGGCGTCGTCCACCGGGTAGCCGCTGTCGGAGCCGAGGAACAGAGTGCGCGCCACACCTTGGTGTGCGCGTCGGAACAGTGGCGGTGGCGAGGGCGTCGTCCACCGGGTAGCCGCTGTCGGAGCCGAGGAACAGAGTGCGCGCCACACCTTGGTGTGCGCGTCGGAACAGTGGCGGTGGCGAGGGCGTCGTCCACCGGGTAGCCGCTGTCGGAGCCGAGGAACAGAGTGGCGCGCCACACCTTGGTGTGCGCGTCGGAACAGAGAGACGCATCGGGGTGCGTCTGCGAGGAGGAGTGTGCCAAGCAGGAAGGTCTGGAAGATGCGCGTCGGCGCGCTGAGGTCTGGAGAGCGTGCCAAGCTCGAAGGTCTGGAAGATGCGCGTCAGTGCGCTGGTACGGAGGAGCGTGCCAAGCTCGAAGGTCTGGAAGATGCGCGTCTGTGCGCTGGTACGGAGGAGCGTGCCAAGCTCGAAGGTCTGGAAGATGCGCGTCAGTGCGCTGGTACGGAGGAGCGTGCCAAGCTCGAAGGTCTGGAAGATGCGCGTCTGTGCGCTGGTACGGAGGAGCGTGCCAAGCTCGAAGGTCTGGAAGATGCGCGTCAGTGCGCTGGTACGGAGGAGCGTGCCAAGCTCGAAGGTCCGGAAGATGCGCGTCAGTGCGCTGGTACGGAGGAGCGTGCCAAGCTCGAAGGTCCGGGAGATGCGCGTTGGTCTAGATGTGCGTCAGGACGAACAGCTGCGCTGGGGTCTGCAGTGGAGCGCTGGGGTGCCTCCCGTGGAAGTTACAGGGAGCGCAGAACAGTCTCCTCCACAGGCTACGGCGACAGCAGACGAAGGCTGGAGCAAACATCTCAAGGCTGGAGAGATCCATCTTACAGCATTGGTAGACCAGAGGATCTCCCGAAAGAGTCTAGATGTTAGAGAATATGACTCAGCATGAATACAACACGACCCCACGCCAAAACGAGGGGAAGCGCCCTGGTATTTAAAGCCCACAGGGGGACTAATTAGCCTGCCACCACAGGTGCGAGAGATAATAGAATATCAAACAGGTGTGGCCACTAAGGGTAAGAAACGAGAGGGTGGGGGCTAGAGAGAGTGAGTAGGGAATTCCTAACAGTAGGCTTAAAGAAGACAGAGAAAAGGTAGTGAGCAGCGGGCAAAACCTCACAGTACCCCCCCCTCAACGGGAGCCACCCGGCGACCCAAAACAAATACAGACAGAGTGGCAGGGGGCAAAACAAGAGGTACTGGCCAAGCCAGCAGGGGAAGCCACCACAAGAGTGGGGCTAGCAAAAGAAACAGGGTCGCCGAGGGGTAACCAGGGTAGCAGAGGGGCAACTGGTCTAGAGGAACTGGGTCTAGAGAACTAGTCTAGCGAACTGGGCAAGAGAACTGGTCTAGAGAACTGGTTTAGAGAACTGGTCTAGAGAACTGGTCTAGAGGAACTGGTCTAGAGAACTGGTCTAGAGCAACTGGTCTAGAGGGACTGAGGGGCAAGCAGGGTAGCTAAGGGGTAACCATGGAAGCACCGGGAAAGGGCTAGCAGAGGGAAGGTTAGCTGCCAAGGCACTGATAGCTACAGGGCCTATGCTAGCTGTACTGCTACATCAACATAGAGGCTGCGCAAGCTGCCGGAGCCAGGCTAGCAGAGGGAAAGGGTAGCTGCCAGGGCACTGATAGCTACAGGGCCTATGCTAGCTGTACTGCTACATCAACATAGAGGCTGCGCTAGCTGCCGGAGCTAGGCTGGCAGACAGGGCTGGACCAGCATGAGAGCACAAGCTAGCTGGAAGGACAGTCCTAGCTGTGTGAGAAAAACTGACCTTGCTAGCTGAAAGGGCAGTCCTAGCAGTGGGATAAACTACACAAAAAAGTGGAGGCCATGCAGAGGGACCGGGTTAGCTGCTTGGGCCTGGCTAGCTACAGGGCCTATGCCAGCTGCAAGGCTGCATAAACATAGAGGCTGTGCTAACAGCCGGGGCCAAGCTAGCAGACCGGGGCCATGCAGAGGGAAACTGGGTTAGCCGCCAGGGCATGGCTAGCTACAGGGGGGTCAAACAGGGCAAAACGGGAAGCAAACAGGGGAGCTAACCGGGGAGACTAACAAGCTAAACAGGGGAGTAACAGGCTAACAAGGGAGCTAAACAGGACTAACAGGGAAGCTAAACTGGGCAAACAGGGAAGCTAACAGGGCTAACAGGGGAGCTAGAGGGGAGACTAACAAGCTAACAGGGGAGCTAACAGGGCTAACAGGGGAGCTAGAGGGAACAAGAAAAAAAAAAAAGGCAAACTCAACATACACCGTCTGTGCTGGCTGGGGTCGTCGATTTGGTGGGGTCGTACTGTTATGGTTTGTAACCGACCCCAATCGCACAACACAAGACAGGTATGATGGTTTGCCAAGAAACAGATATTTATTTAGAACAGGGAAAAAGGGCACTGTCCCTTTAAGGGAGAAAACACAAAACACTGGAATAACACAAGAGGGGAAGGTAAAGTGCCTTTAAGAGGCGGGCAGGAAAAGGGAACACTATGGGAAGGTAAGGGAACGCCTAAGGGAAGGTTAAGGGAACGCCTTGGGAACAGAGGAACTAGAGACTAGGAGAACTAGGGAAGGAGGACTAGGGACTAGGAGAACTAGGGATAGAGGACTAGGGACTAGGTGGAACTAGAAGGGGAGAACTTGGGGCAGAGGGGACTGAGGCCCGCGGAGGCGGGCTGGGGAACAGGGAGGAACTGGGGACAGAGAACCGCGGAGGCGGGCTGGGGACAGGGAGGAACTGGGGACTGGTGGGGAAACATCTGGGCCGCTCTGCAGAACAGAGGAGAGGGTTAATATTCAAAGGGAACAAACAGAGCAGATGCAGAACAGTCCAAATAACAAAGTAACAAAGTAAATACTATCTTCGTGTGAACAAACACACAGTGGGAGATGAAATGTCCAAAATAATATCCACGAGAGAACAAAACAGAGTGGGAGATGAAATGTCCAAACTAATAACTAAGTGAGAACTAAAGGAGGCAATACGCTGGGGAACAGCAGCGGGACGAGGGCAAGGGGCATTACGCTGAGTGAGTGACATCACAATCAAAACTCACCCAGGCGTATGCGTAAAGGTACAGGGACAGCAGCGGGAACGGGGGCAAGGGCACTACGCTGAGTGAGTGACATCACAATCAAAACTCACCCAGGCGTATGCGTAAAGGTACAGGGACAGCAGCGGGAACGGGGGCAAGGGCACTACGCTGAGTGAGTGACATCACAATCAAAACTCACCCAGGCGTATGCGTAAAGGTACAGGGACAGCAGCGGGAATGGGGGCAAGGGCACTACGCTGAGTGAGTGACATCACAATCAAAACTCACCCAGGCGTATGCGTAAAGGTACAGGGACAGCAACGGGGCGAGGGCATCGCCACCGGGTGGCTGGCTGTCCGAACCGAGGAACAGAGTGCTGGAACAGTGGCGGTGGCGAGGATGTCGTCCACCGGGTAGCCGCTGTCGGAGCCGAGGAACAGGGTGCTGGAACAGCGGCGGTGGCGAGGATGTCGTCCACCGGGTAGCCGCTGTCGGAGCCGAGGAACAGAGTGCGCGCCACACCTTGGTGTGCGCGTCGGAACAGTGGCGGTGGCGAGGGCGTCGTCCACCGGGTAGCCGCTGTCGGAGCCGAGGAACAGAGTGCGCGCCACACCTTGGTGTGCGCGTCGGAACAGTGGCGGTGGCGAGGGCGTCGTCCACCGGGTAGCCGCTGTCGGAGCCGAGGAACAGAGTGCGCGCCACACCTTGGTGTGCGCGTCGGAACAGTGGCGGTGGCGAGGGCGTCGTCCACCGGGTAGCCGCTGTCGGAGCCGAGGAACAGAGTGGCGCGCCACACCTTGGTGTGCGCGTCGGAACAGAGAGACGCATCGGGGTGCGTCTGCGAGGAGGAGTGTGCCAAGCAGGAAGGTCTGGAAGATGCGCGTCGGCGCGCTGAGGTCTGGAGAGCGTGCCAAGCTCGAAGGTCTGGAAGATGCGCGTCAGTGCGCTGGTACGGAGGAGCGTGCCAAGCTCGAAGGTCTGGAAGATGCGCGTCTGTGCGCTGGTACGGAGGAGCGTGCCAAGCTCGAAGGTCTGGAAGATGCGCGTCAGTGCGCTGGTACGGAGGAGCGTGCCAAGCTCGAAGGTCTGGAAGATGCGCGTCTGTGCGCTGGTACGGAGGAGCGTGCCAAGCTCGAAGGTCTGGAAGATGCGCGTCAGTGCGCTGGTACGGAGGAGCGTGCCAAGCTCGAAGGTCCGGAAGATGCGCGTCAGTGCGCTGGTACGGAGGAGCGTGCCAAGCTCGAAGGTCCGGGAGATGCGCGTTGGTCTAGATGTGCGTCAGGACGAACAGCTGCGCTGGGGTCTGCAGTGGAGCGCTGGGGTGCCTCCCGTGGAAGTTACAGGGAGCGCAGAACAGTCTCCTCCACAGGCTACGGCGACAGCAGACGAAGGCTGGAGCAAACATCTCAAGGCTGGAGAGATCCATCTTACAGCATTGGTAGACCAGAGGATCTCCCGAAAGAGTCTAGATGTTAGAGAATATGACTCAGCATGAATACAACACGACCCCACGCCAAAACGAGGGGAAGCGCCCTGGTATTTAAAGCCCACAGGGGGACTAATTAGCCTGCCACCACAGGTGCGAGAGATAATAGAATATCAAACAGGTGTGGCCACTAAGGGTAAGAAACGAGAGGGTGGGGGCTAGAGAGAGTGAGTAGGGAATTCCTAACAGTAGGCTTAAAGAAGACAGAGAAAAGGTAGTGAGCAGCGGGCAAAACCTCACAGAAACACTGGAAATTACAAAAAGAAGAGACATGTTCATGTTGTTGAACAAGGAGATAGAACAGCTAGTGACTCCTCAGATGAAGAGGAGAGGATAAATCTCCTCCTCTGGTCATTATTTGGGTAGAACACACATATTTTGAATGCCTTCGGCAGACTTTTTTTTTTTGCCATTTTAATCTAGATTAATCTAGATAAATTCCAGGATTGCAGGTAGATTCATCTAGATAAAAAAATGTAATCTATGCCCAGCTCTAATTTTTTTGTTGTCATATTGAACCTTGATGTCTCCATCCAGGGGAAAGAGGAGGCTATTCGAGAGAGAAGGTCGCCACCTGTCCCATGTAATGTTGTTTCCTTTGAGTCAACAACACCGACCACCGATTGTTCTGTTGAGTGAGAACATCAGTATTAGGCTGCGTACCGACGAGGTTCCTTGAGGAGCAGACCCTCTCTCTCTCTGCTGAGCTCGGCCCTCTCTCGACCACGTCCAAAACCTACAAACAGATATAGTGCAATGCATTGTTGATGTAGTTCCTCCAGTTAGTTTAGTCCACTAGTTAAAACGTTCTGACACCCAGAATTGAGATGTAACAAATGTTTACACATGAAAGTGAAAGAACATTTTATAAAATGCCAGACATTTCAGCTATTCAGCAATTTTTCCTTTTTGTCTCAGGGGCCAAAAAACATTCACGAATGGCCCCATGTTGCATCCCTACAGCTGCCGTTAGCGGTCCGTTCAGGGGCTTCGCTGAGCTGCATTCCTCCCCCCAGGAGCGCTTCATCAGTGTTCCCACAGGACTGTTCTCTGAGCCTCACGGCCCGTGTGTTACAGGCCTCTTGATGTTTTCACTCAATCTCCTTTTGATATGCTGTGTGATTGAGTGTGCCCACACTCAGTGGATGGAAGGGGGCGGGGACCTGTTGACATCACCATGGCAACTGTGATTGCGCTATCACCCTCAACTGAACCCCCCCCCTTTCTGTTTTTTCCTTTGCTTTTTATTTATTTCAAGCTTTTTCATGACAAAAACGCTTTCACTCAACTGTTCAGCAGGATTCTCGAGGCACTGTGCAAGAAGCTATAGGATGAGAGTCTTCGCTCCCCGCTGTGTTTCTGTTCTCTACGTCTAACTCCTCAACCTGACACCAGCGTGGCGTGTTTTCCTTTAGAGAAGTCTCTCTCTCTACTCCGCTCCGCCCCTCGCCTGCAATGTTTCAGGCTTATTGCCTTCTGGACCCGAGGGACTTGGCAGCAGGTCGGTGGAACTAAGACAGCTGTCTTCTCACCCTAAACCACCTCAACACACACATGCACACAAACACACGTGCACACAGACACGCACAAAACACACATGCACACAAACACACCCAAGCCTCCAATATCCCGTTTGGCCACCACTAACTCAACATGTCCTAACAGATCCCTCCTATAGAACGTGACGGCGAGAGGCGAGAGCCGAGCAGAAACTAGGTTTAGAGTTGCATCATGTCCTTAATCATAACCCAAACTATAACTTATTTGCCATCTACCCTGGAGTTAGACAAGACGATACATACCTTTTTCTTCTCTGTGCATGCATTAGGACGTTGGGAACTAGGCTAATGGAGGAACCTACTTCCAGTGACTGACGCTAAGCTAGGTTAACTGGTGCGCGTCTTCCTATACTCCTACTGCATGCACAGAGAAGAAAAAGTATGTCTTAACACCAACATTTTGGGAACCCTGGAGTTAGACAAGAAGATGCATACCTTTTTCTTCTCTGTGCATGCAGTAGGAGTAGGAAGACGTTTGGAACTAGGCTAATGGAGGAACCTACTTCCAGTGACTGACGCTAAGCTAGGCTAACGGTGCACGTCTTCCTACTCCTACTGCATGCACAGAGAAGACAAAAGGTATGTATCTTCTTGTCTAACTCCAGGGGGGATCATCCCTATGTTCCCCGGGTCCTATGTTCCCCGGGTTCTATGTTCCCTGCTTTGATTGATTAATAGATTGAAATTTTTATAAATTTTTATTATTTTATTAATTATTAATGTCCGCCTTGTTTCGAACTGGTTAAGCTTAGGCCCTCTTTCGAACTGGTTAAGGTTAGAGTTTGGAATCAGGGCTGGTGGTCGAAATTTTTCAATCAATCAAGCAATCAAAGCGGGGAACATAGAACCCGGGGAACATAGACATGCTCCCCTCCAGGGTAGATGCCAAATAAGCTAATTTCCCAAAATGTTGGAGTTTTCCTTTAAACATAACCAATACATGCCTAACCCTTTCCCTAGCCTCAACCCTTTCACTACTGCACTACCAAACGGTTAACCCTTTCACTGCGACACTACAGGATAACCCTTTCACTGCCACACGACAAAGGGTTGACCCTTTCACTACGACACTACAGAAGGGTAACCCTTTACCCTCACACTCAACCGTCTGTTAAACTTCAGGTGATGCAAAACAACACTATTGGGTACATACTAGGTGTGCCTCCCAGAACGCATGTAGGAAGTGCCGAATTCATAAAGGTGGGACCAGTGCACCTGGGTTGAACAGGTGAAACTGAACCACATGTTCAACATAGTAAATGGTACAGCCCCAAGCTATCTGAAGTTGGTCTTAAAATGTTTTTTTATCTCTTTTATCATACCTTGGCTTTTATTTCTTTGATCATGAGTTGCTTTTAAGGGTTTGCGGATTTTCTTTTAACATTAGTTAACTGTATGAGTTGTCAGGTTAGGTGTTTTATACACATTTTTAGGATGTGTCCTGTCTAGTGTACATGTCCATTTGTGTTTCTGTGCCTTTTTATGTTCCGTGTATGGACCACAATGGAAACAAGCCTTTGGCTTTATTGTGTTTTATCCATTTTTGACCAGCGTTGTTGACACTGTTATTGTCTTGTCTTTTAAAATGTTTTTGTCCTACGATTGTGTCAAAATAAAGTATTCAATCAATCAATCAAAAGTATCAGATCCATATGGTCCACATGCAGCATGGACACAACACCAGGGCCAGTGTTCGCTCCTATAAGGTGCCGCTGGTCATGGCTCAGAGCAAATTTTTCTACACCGGTATCTCAATGTGGAACAGCCTCCCACTCAGGATAAAACTGTCAGGTTCTAGAGGAATATTTAAAGGTCAGGTTCGCTCATATCTCTGGGGTAAAGTGGCCGGATAGCTGTCAGGTCATACTTGTATTGTTGTTTTAATGATGGTATAATGAAATGCGCTATTTTATGGTATTTGGTCAGGATGATATTGACTTGTTTTTAGATATGTATATGGATTTGTTGTATTGGACTTTTGCTTTATGTGTTTGTTTTATATGTTATTTGTGTCCTTTGGTCAGAACATCGGGGAGTAATAAGTGGAAATAGCTGGAAATAAGTGTTGTCACTTTTGCATGTCATCCCTTGGATTTGTTGTGTCTTTGGATCCATAAATAAAATCAATCAATCAATCAATCTGTAGTGTGGTAGTGAAAGGGTTAATCAAACCCTAACCCTAGAATAACCCCTAGTTATTTAAGATAAGATCAAATAAAATGGATCTTTAGTAATCACCTTAGGGACATTCGGGGGCCATAGCAGCACAGGGGAGGGGGAGGGGAGGTACAGGCAGGGTCAGGGGGCATAGCAGCACAGGGGAGGGGGAGGGGAGGTACAGGCAGGGTCAGGGGCCATAGCAGCACAGGGGAGGGGGAGGGGAGGTACAGGCAGGGTCAGGGGCCATAGCAGCACAGGGGAGGGGGAGGGGAGGTACAGGCAGGGTCAGGGGGCATAGCAGCACAGGGGAGGGGGAGGGGAGGTACAGGCAGGGTCAGGGGCCATAGCAGCACAGGGGAGGGGGAGGGGAGGTACAGGCAGGGTCAGGGGCCATAGCAGCACAGGGGAGGGGGAGGGGAGGTACAGGCAGGGTCAGGGGCCATAGCAGCACAGGGGAGGGGGAGGGGAGGTACAGGCAGGGTCAGGGGGCATAGCAGCACAGGGGAGGGGGAGGGGAGGTACAGGCAGGGTCAGGGGGCATAGCAGCACAGGGGAGGGGGAGGGGAGGTACAGGCAGGGTCAGGGGGCATAGCAGCACAGGGGAGGGGGAGGGGAGGTACAGGCAGGGTCAGGGGCCATAGCAGCACAGGGGAGGGGAGGGGGAGGGGAGGGGGAGGGGAGGTACAGGCAGCGTGAACACTTTAGGCAACCAACATGCGCTTCCGCGTTGCTCTGAATTGCTCTGATTGGCCGAGCGCGCGCATGCGCATGAGCCGCGACGCGATCCTCAGAGGCAGGAATACTAAGCTCCCCCTTAAGCTCCAGGAGAGAGAGAGGCTGAAAACCCGCAGTTCTTGCCCGACTGATGGGAGCCGAATCCCGGATCCGATTTTTCTGATGAATACCCCCAAAACATGGAGGTCCCGAACGCATGAAAGTATTGATTGCACCGTAACGAATCATTAAAAAAATATACCGTTAACTGGAATATGTTGTGCCTTTACACATATGTTGGATTATGTAATTGGTTTGTCATGACAAACTAATAAAAAATCGCGATTTACCCGGTGGCTACAACAACACACAGTGACTACTAGCCCCTTACGTGACTGCGGTTTGCAAGTCACTATGTGTTGTTGTAGCCACCAGGTAAAAATCGCGATTTTTTATTAGTTTGTCATGACAAACCAATTACATAATCCAACATATGTGTAAAGGCCAGTGGCGGTTTCTTCACTAGGGGCGCTGGGGCGCCAAACCCCCTGGTAAAGAGAGAGGAGAAGAAGAAAATATATATATATATATTTTTTTTAGAGCCCTAGAAATAAAATAAACATGTTTAAAATGAATAATATTTACTCATTTTAAGTATGTTTGTGTTTCCAATGCACAATATAACGTTAATATATCAAATATAAATAATTGTTTTCATTCACAGGAAGTGACTGTCTGATAGAGAATAATACCGCGTCTATACTGTACTTTCCGTAGCCGCATTTCTCTCGGGCGAGACGCATAGTGCTTACAGTGGGCGTGCACTGGTTTCATCGCTGTATCCGTCGCAGCCAATCAGTGCGTAACGCGCTGTGCGTTGAAATGTGATGTATTATGATGGAAGCCGGTCGCGTTTTCAAGTGACCAGCTAGAAAAAAAGCATTAGGCACAACACCGGTGTTGCAGACCGGATGTTTTGCTACCTTGACTCGTAGCTGGATGCCGCACAACGGTATGGTCCGGACTATGGAGTTTCTTTTTGAGTGGATTTAAAATAAGTGGATTATGGCTTGTGTTCAACAACAACAACAACAACAACAACAACACCAACAACAACAACAACAACAACAACAACAACAATTGAACCCCATTCAACTTGTGATGGTAAGTCTATGTTAACACTATGGCGTCCGTCCACGTATATATACAGGTTTTGAAAAAGCGCGATGTGGACCAGAGCCACGAGTATATACGTGACGAGTTGTTATTGTTTTATTCCTTATTTATAGCGCTTCCTAGGTGCCCGATCTACTACCAGCTTCTTTTCAGATATTTGATTTTCGAAACATGCAGTACCGGCCAAACCCGCTTAGGGTCGCCATCGCTCCACTGCAGTATCATTGTGAATTTTTTGATTTTTTTTAAAGTACAGTCCTGTGGGGGGATCATAGTTCCCTGATTCCAGCCGAACATCCTCCATCTTGGATTAGTTTGGCGAGCGTTTTTTTCAGCGTGGCATAATGGGATTTATGATTAGCCAATGTGCATATCGATCTACCAGAATCCGATGAGTGGTGAGGAAATGCTGCCGGCGATCACATGGCCTGACGGTAGGATAATATTACCCCAAATTACAGCTGGATTGGACATTGTTTTAAAACCTAACGTGATGTGGAAATAGCTGGAAATAAGTGTTGTCACTTTTGCATGTCATCCCTTGGATTTGTTGTGTCTTTGGATCCATAAATAAAATCAATCAATCAATAAATCTGTAGTGTGGTAGTGAAAGGGTTAATCAAACCCTAACCCATAATGGGATTTATGATTAGCCAATGTGCATATCGATCTACCAGAATCCGATGAGTGGTGAGGAAATGCTGCCGGCGATCACATGGCCTGACGGTAGGATAATATTACCCCAAATTACAGCTGGATTGGACATTGTTTTAAAACCTAACGTGATCGATCAGTGAACATGGCTGATTGAACGCACACTATATTGCTAATCAATAATAGTAATCGGCGTTCCCCGCCGCCCCCATTTCATCCATAGATGCTCTGTAATAGTCCGGATGCTACGCAGTTTGTTTTATTTCATTCGTATATATACAGCAGAAATGGCGTTTGATATAACGGCTCCAACGTTTAGCCTATTATCTAAGCTCCCGGGAAAAAAGTCTAGACGAAAAGTGTGTTATACCTTATATTCACGACGCTATAAAATGACAACCAACCGATGGATTTTTATTTTCTTTAAGCCATTATGAAGGCACGGTTTATGCACTCAAGTGACAATGAGAATGGACAGATAGCAATACTATAAAGCATAGATATAGTTAAAACAAAACCAACATGTTTGTTTACATTCCGCGGTCCCCTGCACCATATTAGACGGGTCCAAGCCGGTCGTCAAAGTGTTAAGTAGGGCTGACCTTCGAAGCTTTTTTTGGCAATCGAAGCTTCGGGGGGCGAGCTTCGATTTATTTTTTTATTTTTGTATCTTATGTTGTGGGACTTGTACAGCCCTTTTGGTAAACTTTGTTGTTTTTAAATGTGCTCTATAAATAAAGTGGATTGGATTAATGAATTAAGTAGCCCCTTTCGTGACTGTGACGCAGCCAACAAGGTTTCACTCGGCTGTGTGATTTAATTCAAGGTGGATCGCTGTTGTTGTTTGAACAACTTCAGATTTCATGGGAACTACCAATCCCCCAAATCAAGAATGTTTAAGATGAATGAAGTAAGATTTTGATTATTTGAAATATGGCCTGTGTAGACTAAACTATGCACAGAATTATGTCAGTCTACAAGGTCCGGATTCTACATGGTCCGGCAATGTAGACCTTGTAGACTCCACTACAGACCAATTATCAGTGAATGTTCATGCATTTTTAAGAAGGGCTACTTCCACAAAAAAACAAAGAACTCACCAAAACATCTCAGTAGCACCTTATCTAAATGTTCTATTTCATATATGGAGATTCATATTTATTTATGTATTGCATGCATTTCTACATTTTATTTCCAATTTTGTTTATTCATCCCAGTATCTTTCTTTCTTATGTGTGGAATTCTACAAGGCATGTAGGTGTATATGTGTTTGAGGATGATATCCTTCAAACAGGCAATAGTGATGATATAATTTGTTTCCTCCAGTGTATTTGTCCCCCGGCCCCACCCAATGGCCCCATGCGCGCGCGCGCGCGCACACACACACACACACACACACACACACACACACACACACACACACACACACACACACACACACACACACACACACACACACACACACACACACACACACACACACACACACACACACACACACACACACACACACACACACACACACACACACACACACACACACAAATCGAAGTAAAAAAATTATAATTAAACATTTTTTTTTTTAATAATTCTTTTAATTTTTTTTTAACTTCGTTTATTTTTTTAATGTTCAAAGCTTGTGCCATCGAACGAAGCTTCGAAGCTTCGAAGTATATAAGACAGCCCTAATGTTAAGGTTATACTCTGTCTTAGCTGGTGAGTCGCAATCTTTTTCTCTCGTTATGTCGAGTTCATACGTGTACTAGTGTAGTATGAATGAACTCGACTTAACGTTGCAAACGGGGTAACGTTATGTCGAGTCAGTGTTCGCTTGGTCAGCTGTCCGCTTGCCCCCCCCCCTTCACCCCCCCCCCCCACGCCCACCCAAATGTAGTTCACACCGGCCGCCACTGGTAAAGGCACAACATATTCCAGTTAACGGTATATTTTTTTAATGATTCGTTACGGCGTAATCAATACTTCCATGCGTTCGGGACCTCCATGTTTTGGGGGTATTCATCAGAAAAATCGGATCCGGGATTCGGCTCCCATCAGTCGGGCAAGAACTGCAGGTTTTCAGCCTCTCTCCTCTCTCCTGGAGCTTAAGGGGGAGCCGCGCTCGGCCAATCAGAGAAACGCGGAAGGCGCTCGGCCAATCAGAGAAACGCGGAAGCGCATGTTGGTTGCCTAAAGTGTTCACGCGTACAGGCAGGGTCAGGGGGCATAGCAGCACAGGGGAGGCGGAGGGGAGGTCCCTCTTTTTAAATAAAAAAAGATATATGATAATAATAATAATAATAATAATAATAATAATAATAATAATAATAATAATAATAATAATAATAATAATAATAATAATAATAATAATAATAATAATAATAATAATAATAATAATAATAATAATAATAATAATAATAATAATAATAATAATAATAATAATAATAATAATAATAATAATAATAATAATAATAATAATAATAATAATAATAATAATAATAATAATAATAATAATAATAATAATAATAATAATAATAATAATAATAATAATAATAATAATAATAATAATAATAATAATAATAATAATAATAATAATAATAATAATAATAATAATAATAATAATAATAATAATAATAATAATAATAATAATAATAATAATAATAATAATAATAATAATAATAATAATAATAATAATAATAATAATAATAATAATATAAAAACTTAAATATTTCCCATGGCCCCCAAACCCCCTGAGAGGACCGACTCAGCAAGAACACTCCCTCAGCCTCGACAGGCAAGTGTCTCTGATCTCTGGCAGGAGACTTTGACTCTGTCCTGACATGTCAGTCCACAGTCTTCACTCAGTCATGTGTATGGAGAATAAGAAAGGTTTGACTCGGTTTTGTCTTTGGCCTTCTTTAGGCATATTTATTCAAGGCACAGATACTACAAGTCTCGGCGGTCTACCACCGACACTGATTACCTGGTTACAACAGACTGGTGTGCATTGAAGATGTGGTGACTGAATTTGTAAGGGGGGTGGGATGAGTGTGAGATGTGCTTAAAGGAACACACCAACATTATGGGAATTAGTTTACTGTCTTCTCCAGAGTCAGACAAGAAGATAGATACCTATTTCCCCTTTGTGCGTTCAGAAGAAAGCTATCCGGCTGCAAGCGGATACAAAAAAAAAAACACTTTTACCAGCTGGCCTAGCTTAGCACAAATTAATGGAAGTGGATTTGGATCACTAGCCTAGCTTAAAACTCTGGGAGAGGTGTTTGGCCAACATCTAGGCTAGCTGGTCCGTACTTCCATTCATTTGTGCTAAGCTAGGCCAGCTGGTAAAAGAAAACTTTTTGATCAAAAAAAGTGTTTTGCCTAAGTGTCAACTTTGTGCATAGCTGGGGGAAGATTGCCAGACAGCTACCATTAGATTCATAGGAACGGAGTCGTTAGCTAGCCCTGACCTCCATGGGGAGGTACCATGGAACCAAACTGAGCTAACCCAGGCATGGAGAGCCGCTTTCAGACAGATCTATCCCTCATTATGGGTCCCTCCTTTGGAGCTGCGGAGCTCTGGGTGTCTGGCTGATGATGAAGATGATGATGATGAAGAATATGAAGAAGAAGAAGCAGAAGAAGATAGAGAGACCCCTCCCCCGCTCCCCACCTTGAGGGAGTTGGCCGTGTGTAGGCCAGTGTGTGTAGGCCAGTGTGTGTATTTCACACATTGGCGTGATAGGCGTGTCCTTTTAACGCACCATAACCGTTTACCATGACACTGATACACTATCCTGTAGCGAACCATTGTGTGTATCTCATACAGGGGTGTGATATACTGTTGGACATACACAGCATACACATCTTCCAGACAGTCTCATGTCTCATGAGGACAAGTGCTAGCATAACTTTCTCCAGAATGTCACACACTCCTCCATGAGAGACATAAAAAACCACATGACACTTTTAGATGGCAGGCCGAGTGTTGGGAGACTACACAATTCTTTGTGTGTGATATCTAGTTATTATGTTGAGTCAAAATACGTTTGTTGGCCAGCCGTCTGGTGGTCATCGGTGTTCGTAATCTTACGTTTAAATTAAATGTTTGCTCATGCATATCTTTGGACACCTCTAGCTGATAAACCAATCAGGATACAGAAACGGGAATCGGGACCCCAACATTGTCAACAAGTTAACAACGGAGAATGGATCTGACTGGAACGCTAGCTGGATTATACATTGCAACATGAGACAGTAAATACTATTGTAATAAAACGTTCAAAACTATGTTCAATTTGTGTATTGTTTTGTTACTATAAGATTGTATTTCGCACTGTATTAAGCCATACCGACGTCACAGATGAGCTTTAGATGGTTAACGTGATATTAACGTTAGAGATCTATCCGACCTAAATACTATTGTAATAAAACGTTCAAAACTATGTTCAACTTGTGTTTTGTTTCTTACTATAAGATTGTATTTTGCACTGTATTAAGCCATACCGACGTCAGGTGAGCTTTCTAGCCATTAGATGGCGCACTGTATTAAGCCATACCGACGTGATGGATAACGTGATATTAACGTTAGATCTAAACGACCACAATTTGATTCGAAATGTATTACATACCTCACTTTATTGGTCTCTCACGAAAGTCTTTCTCTGGTCTGCATC
>NW_028174595.1:40000-42452 GCF_963971535.1 Notolepis coatsorum
TAAAAACTCAGTACAGGCAAGGGTATCAATAGTTAAGATGGATGTATTACCAAGAATCAACTTCATCAGCTCAATGCTACCGTTACCCCCTCCAGAGGGCTACTGGAAAAGATTACACTCCTCCACATACAAATTTATTTGGAATAACAAACCACCTCGCATAAAAAGATCCACCGCACAGAGAAATAAAGCAGACGGTGGCATGGCAGTTCCAGATTTTTTCCAATATTTTAAGGCTTACACATTAAGACCATTGACAATATGGTTTGATCCCCAGGCTTTGGTATCTTGGAGAGAATTGGAAGAAAACATAGTAGCCCCACAGAGACTGAAGGACATAGCACACACTAAACTTCCAATCAAGCACTGTGAGCGGAAATTTGGCCCCATAATTACCCATGCAATCCGAACATGGCGGGAAACACAAAAAAAATATCCTAACCCTCAAAAATGGCATAATCACACTCCCATATTCAATAACAATGCACTCTTAATGGAAAAACGTCCTATAAGATTCCCTATATGGGAAGAGCAAGGCATACACTCATTAGGGGATATTTTTAATAACCAGGGCTTCTGTAGTTATGGAGAAATATGTACAAAGTTTAACCTCACCGAGTCCACATGGCTTTTTTACATACAGTTACGCCTATGTTTGAGGTCTCACGGTGTTCCATTAGACATACCAGTTGAACACCACAGATACCACAAATTCTTCTATGAAAGAGAAACATTGGGAGGTTTTGTATCAGGTTTTTATTATCAATTACTAACGTCCTCGTATGAAACCCTTCAACTAGACACTGTCTGGAGGAGGGATATTCCAGACCTGGAAAGTGACTTTGATTGGCAAGAAGCATGGGCAAATGTCCGTCTTACATCAAGGAACCCGGACCATCAACAAATCAATCTTAACTATATTCACAGGACATACTTGACTCCTATAAGACTGAACAGAATGGGCCTGAAACAAGACTCAAAATGCTCCCAATGTACAAATGGAGACGAAGGGACATTTATGCACATGTATTGGGACTGCCCACCAGTTAAGGCATTCTGGAAAGATGTGACCCATCAATTATCAAAACTCGTATCTTGGAATATACCAGTACACCCCTCTGTATTGCTTTTGAATGATGTTTTTGAGTTTGCAGTAAATCCACAGCTAAAGAGATTGGTTTTATCGGGTATCACAGTAGCTAAAAAACTGATCGCATCACGCTGGTTTCAACCGGAAAAAATTTGCCGGAAAGTTTGGTCTCTTACATATCTCGATGTGATATATCAAGAAATATCTACAGCAAGAATTCTGGGTCTCAACGAATCCAAAATGTCAATGTGGGTAGAAGTGGTGGAGAGAATAAAAGCTAGCTTATAATGGTAGTGTCTGGTTAGGAGTGAGGGATAATGGAGGTACTATCCAAGGAGGGGTCCGGAGGGGGGGGGTTCGAGCTGGAGCATATGTGTTAAGGGTTTTAGAAAATAGGTATTAGGGGTATGTCCTATATAAGCATTTGTATAATTGTAATTTAGCTGGATATACACTATATACGGTAAAATATTATTATAGACTTTTTTTTTGTCTTGTTTCTGTACTTGCATGTAATTTTAACCACCTTGACTGTTAGTTTCATTATGCATTATGTGTTGAGTACTGACTTTTAATAATTTCTGTTTTGCAATAATAAGAAAAAAAAGAAAAAAAAAAGAAAAATACACACACACACGCACGCACGCACGCACACACACACACACACACACACACACACACACACACACACACACACACACACACACACACACACACACACACACATACACACATACACACACACACACACACACACACACACACACACACACACACACACACACACACACACACACACACACACACACACACACACACGCACACACACTATGTCAGTCATAGAAGCTGATAAACCACCCAATCCTTCCTCCCTCTCTCTGGGTGTCAGAATACCAGGGAAATGACTCACTACACCGTTTCTGTGTATGAGAGGCAAGTGAGGCTCATTAGCAGTAATCAATATGTATGAATACTTATAGATAGACATAGTTGCTTGCAGCGCTGTACATGATGACACCTCGCCCAGAGCTGGATTAGGCCAGATGGGCTGCCTTCACTTTCACAGAGCATAAATAACTTCCACAGAGAGAGAGAGAGAGAGAGAGAGAGAGAGAGAGAGAGAGAGAGAGAGAGAGAGAGAGAGAGAGAGAGAGAGAGAGAGAGAGAGAGAGAGAGAGAGAGAGAGGAGAAGGACATTGAGAGAGAGGGGGGGGGAGAGAGAGAGAGACATGTACCATGTTTTACTCACCGCACCATCTCCTGTATTTCTTTGATCTTATATTGTTATGTTGTTTGTTGTTTATGTCATAATTGTGCTTTGGCAACATTTGTGAAATTTCATGCCAATAAAGCCTTTTTGAA
>NW_028174594.1:0-1000 GCF_963971535.1 Notolepis coatsorum
GTGGACTGAAGGAATGAGTCAGCGTTAATAGTTTTAAATGCAAATAATTGATTGAAACATAGAAGTGGGGTCGGCACACACACACACACACACACACACACACACACACACACCACACACACACACACACACACACACACACACACACACACACACACACACACACTGTTTACGATACAATGCAGGTGCCTGCAATCGATATGAGATGATATCATAAGCCCATTTAACACAATCAGTAACATTTAGATCAACTAAAAAAAGGTAACGATAATATAATTTGAAAAGAAATTATTTAGCTCTTCCTGACATTTAAATGAAAAAACAATCTATTGTTTTTAATACAAATAGACTGTAAAGTGCCACGTTTTGATAAATTGAGCTTTAAACTTCAAGTACATTTTTTTGGAACTCACAACACGCAACCTAAAACCCCGTCCTCTCCTAAACCGCCGTTTATAAAAAAAAAATTATGTTGCATGATGATCATGAATTAATTTATTATTATTATTTTTTTATATTTGAATATCAACATTATCTGTCCATCCTCAGTAATCCTCAGTTTACTATAATATACTCCTGACTTCATCGTCTTTCCAAACGCACACACAGAGAAAGGAGAGAGTGCCCCCCCCCCATTTCCCTTTCCCCAGTCCACACTTTCTGCTGTTCTCTATGGCTCTGCCTCTGATCAGGATTAGCTTGTTAGCTACGCTAACGTAACGTTAATTTCGGGCGATGTGGGCATAACAAGTCTTGTGTGCGCCAGTATGGCCTACGTGTCTAATGAACAGTATAGGCTTAATATATTCTAGTTACTTGTTTCATTAGGATTTAGTAGATACTATATATATGCTCTGCCTCTGCCCTACGTACAGTATAAGTACAGACTGTACCTATACTGTACGTAGGGCAGAGCATATAGTATCTCTACTAAATCCTAATGCAACAAGTCATTAATGGAATAATAAGCCTATACTGCGTTCATTCATTACGCCGTAGG
>NW_028174593.1:0-15396 GCF_963971535.1 Notolepis coatsorum
ACAGTTAAAAAAAAGAAAGAAGGAGGGGGAGAGAGAGAGAGAGAGAGAGAGGAAAGCTGAGTCAAACTTTTTTTTGGTTGTTTTATTGTTGATCATGCATCAGCTCTTTAAGCCCTAAAGGCCTCAAGTGTGCCGTGTCTTTCGGAGTGAGTTTCGGGGGGAAACCTCTCGGTGTTTGCTCGCAGAACTCGGTGTTTGCTCGCAGAAAATAATTGCTTTGACTGATTCGCCGGGGAAAAGTTCTGTCTTTCATCTATTCTCATCTCCAACCTCGTGTTTACTCTCGATGGCGCATGCCCGCACACACACACACGCACACACACACACGCACACACACACACACACACACACGCACACACACACACGCACACACACACACACACACACGTGTACATACACACGCACACACACGTGTACACACGCACACGCACACACACACACACACACGCACACACACACACACACAGCACACACACACACACACTTGAAGCCTTCTATTGCAATACACACAATTACATTAGTTATGTTTCAAAGACAAACATGGAACACAGCCTGGATCCACCCCCCCCCCCCCCCCTTCCCCCGCGCTTATTATCCATCCAAGATTCCCATAATAATTCTATGATTCAGCTCAGGCGATTCGCTTGAATTGAATTAGAGAGATGATGGAACTTTGAAGAAGGGACAGAGAAGCGCGTGATTGAGAGTTCTGGATCCGGGCTGCGTCGAACACACGTCACAAATTAATCACAAAATGTTAAAGACTTATTGCATGTTGTCGTCAGCCATGCGGGATGTTATATTATTAGGTGCCATTAGCTGATACAATGAGTAATCATCTGTAAAGGTAAAAAAAAAAAACTTGGGACACTTTCTTTGTAAGGGCTTCACGTATACCATGTCGATGATCATTTTTCATTGCCAAATCCCAAATTAATATTTAGAACATTTTCATATAATGTTCCAATGCTATACATTTGTGATTGTTGGGTCAAAGTATAAAAGTCCTCCGACCGGTAACACTATTCAATTACAAAATTTGCCCATAGATTTCACTCTGTAGGCCGTCTCTCTCCACACTCCTCTGCGCTCGTGCCAGAAGCACACAACTACCATCTGTCTAGCAGGGCCTGGTCCACAATCCTAACATATGGCCACTCAAGTCATTAAGCGGGAAGGTTAAAGGACCAATCGGGGATCCAAACAAATGGGGCAGCCCCCACCACCACCACCGCCAAAAACAAGAAATATGAACAGAGACATGTTTTTCTTCTCTAGCTGATTGACCGAGGTCTTACGAGGACTGATACTAGCTACATGGCAAACAGGTAAATGTTATGTTTTATTTTAACAGACTTTTATGTTCCAAATACCTTATTTTCCATCTACAGATCGAACTCTTAAAAGTATGTCTGTTAACGTCCCTCACTTTTGTAGGGTAAAACACACTGCATTGGGCTTTAAATATAGCTTTCAATTCAGCCTAATAAAAGAGAGAAAATCCTGGAGGGAAAGTCAGTAAACAGTGCTGGCTTTAACGGCTCACTTCCCGTTGGTGGATTAGAAGCGTCTTTATCATTCAAAATGAATTGGGCCATTAAACTGATAATCGTATTTGTCCAAAAGGAGTATTTTGAAAACCTGTGTGATCGCGTAGAAATGTAAATATATAACGATGTCTTCTCCAGGCTTTTCGCCAATGTGCTACTAAAACACCTTTACAAAGACTGTGTTACTAAATCACCTTTACAAAGACTGTGTTACTAAATCACCTTTACAAAGACTGTGTTACTAAATCACCTTTACATAGACTGTATTACTAAATCACCTTTACAAAGACTGTGTTACTAAATCACCTTTACAAAGACTGTGTTACTAAATCACCTTTACAAAGACTGTGTCCCCAAAACTGAAAACTAAAAATGCTTTCATCGAATTCAGTGAGTTCACAAAATCAGCCGCTTCTCAAACACAAAATCAGCCGCTTCTCAAATTTTCATCATTAGAAAATTAATGATTAAAAAGATGAAGGTTAATACACGTTTCATTCAAAAGCCTTTTTGCCTCAAGCACTGTATAATTAGGTGTACTTAAGTCAACACACTTCCATCTCATAACAGACATACAGAGATGCACGTTTTAAACACACACATTAAATGAGGATTAGGTGCAAATGCAGGTGATTTTCTTTTCAAAGATGATTCCACACAAATGAACTGCAAAACAAGCCACACGCAAACAGGGATGGAACTTAAGGACGTCGGGACACAAGGGTCACCTGGTCTATCTGGCTGTGTCTAGATCCCATGGCCAGGAAGGAACGTTGACTGTGATCTGCGAGGGTGGGGGGTCGTCACACTTGTTGGCCAATCTGCAAAGCTGTAACTCATTTTCACCTAAAAAGTTGTTTACAAACCTATCCCTAACCTTAACCGTACCCACTAACCTATTCAAAATGTATTTCCGGGCGATGAGGTCTAGACATCATTTTTCAATAACTGCGTCATTAGTCCCCATCCTAATTCAGAACTAGCGAGGAGGACCTTTTGAAAACATCAGCCATGCTGTGTGATGGACCTTCCATCCCTGCAGACATGACTATGGCGACATTTCAGAAGCAAAACAATAACACAACCAGATGGGTTTTTGGATGGACGTCGGCGAAAACATCCGCAGGTTGATCCCACACAGAAATCCCACATTATTCCCGAGACCCCAGACAGTTTCATCCACTGTGAATAGGATCCAGCCATTCCCAAGGCTAGAAACTAGAGGCCGATTAGATCGCTGATCGCTGATGCCATCAAGAGACGAATCCTGAAATGACCCCTTGTGCACTGTACTGTACATATACAAGCCTCGTGGGTTCGAGACCGAATACAGGTGCTTCACTCCGAGAGGAAGGTGCTAGTTCTAGCCAGCATGGGTGTGTCACTCGTAACATTGGTGCTGTGACCTGGACGGTGAGCTCTGCTCTGATCTGTTGGGGTGTGTTTATGTTGGGGGGGGTGGGGGGGGTGGTGAGTGTATCTGTTGAGATGTGTGGATGTGAGCTTATCTTGGAGAAACTGTTAAAACTCTCCTCTGACAGAAACACTGACCTTGTGTGCTTTTGATTCGGCTCAATATCAGGTAGCACTGCTGTCTTTCATGCTTACAAGCACCGGACTCAGTTTGGCTAGACTCTGGGTCACTCTGAAACGAAGCTCTAATCTGACTCCTCGCTAGCATGAATAACACATGTTAACACAACACGGCTCAAACCGAAGTTGCACCCTTGAGATTGAGATTTCTCTGGGATATATATCACAAGAAAATACTCAACCTCTACTGTCCTTAATGGACGCAGAGTAGAGATTAGCACTTGTAGGCGGACATTTTTTTTGTGTCTTGATGACATCACAGAATTCAGCATTGGTTCTCTCAATTCAAACTGTAGGAGTGCAAAGGTGCGTGTGTGTGTTTTTTTTCGCTCACAGATAACGGTTGAAACGTCTAAGATCAAAGGAATATCATTTAGGAATTCTGTTTTTAGGGTGGAGACTTTAAGGGGGAACAAAAACACAAGCTACTTACCAGAACCAACATTTAATTCCCGCAATGTGCCAAACAAAACAAAGGATTTACAATGCTTACTGCTCAACTACAATGCATGAGCACAGACCCATTAAGACACTCAGACATCAAAAAGCTTGCTCTAACACAAACACACACATTCTCTCTCTCTCTCCATCTGTCTCTCTGTCTCTCTCTCTCTCACTCGTTCCACACGCACAATCAATAGCGTCACTGAACACAATGATACGGAATTAATGACCCCGGTATTGCATCATTGCGCGGATCAAATCTTTGGAAATGACGTCGCTGCTTATTATTAGCAGTCGATAAGCAGGCAGAGAGAAGGATGTGCCCGGGACGCGACGGGATCAGAGAAACACGTCTAGTTAGTCATGTGCGCTCAATAACAACAAACGCATATCTTAGGAATGGGACTGGTTTGATGATACATGCTCTATATATCTCTACACATCAGAAGATGTTCTCCAAAATGGGACTCTGGCAGGGTGAGGACTCAATTTCCGGGCTCCTCCGATTAACTTTCAGTATGTCGCTTCTTTGCTTTCCTTCTTCCTTCAAAGAGATAATGAGTTAGTCGCGCCAACAAACGTACCGGCAGTTTTCAGCTCTGAGGTTTTCTTTTCGCACGCGGCGATGGAGGCTTTGATTCAAGTTAAAGCCGCCGTCAGTTCTATTCAAAATGCACTAATGCACTAGGTTTTCTCAGAGTCTCAAAGTACAACCTACCCCCCCCCCCCGTCCCCCATCCCCCATCCCCAAAATTACCATGGAGGCAGTGCCTTATCTTACTGTAACACACACACAGATTCTGGCAACCGCTCGCGATCCAGATTCGAGGGCTTACAAAATGTGTGTAAGGAGAGGGATTAAGACAGCGTTGCAGTGCAGACCTATGCGGAAACCGTTCACTGGTTGTTTACGAGGGATAAGGATTTTGGAATAAATTGTTATATTTTAACGACCCCAAAAACCTGACAGATTGGCAGCACAACACTCTCTCTTGCCTGTCTTTTACATCCGTCGATTCGTGGCGGATCAGGTCTGGGTTTGACATATCTATTGAGACAACGGCGTTGGCGCAGCTTACAACTACACTTCAACTTGACTCTTGTTGCTGGATTGACAAAAACGTACAGATCTGTAATTTGAATGACGCAAAGTATCTACAGTAAATGGAGTGGGGGAGATTTCAGAGTTTCTTTACCAAAGAGTTCCACTTTAGGTCCTTCTCTAGCATCTACTGTATTAGATTAGATGCACATTGATTGTCCTTATACAGCACAAGTAGGCCTACAGTACAACAAAAATAAGTTGGGCATCCGACCAGAGTGCAAATGTAACAGTAAAGTGCAATAGTAATACACAATGTACAGGTGATTAAACTGGGTATAAAATATATAAATGAGTAGTACAGAGTAAAGTGCTAATCAGCCCCACCACCTTTACCAGACAAAGAAGCTTCCTCTAAGAGCAACATTGGTTCACTTTGTTTCAAAGGGAGATTATTATTATTATAAAAAAAATTGTCAAGGTTATAAAGAATATTCAAGAATGACTATTTACTATCTATTCTTCTCAAATGCTTTAATTTCAACATGTACAGTATATGTATGTATGTATGTATGTATGTATGTATGTATGTATGTATGTATGTATGTATGTATGTATGTATGTATGTATGTATGTATGTATGTATGTATGTATGTATGTATGTATGTATGTATGGTTAAGAACAGGTACAACCACAGCTGTATCACAATATTATAGCTAATTATAGATACTTTTCAATACCTGTCCTTGGCGCTGATTGGTACACATATACATGGGGGATTAGGTGCCTTTGCTCAGGGGCACATTGGCAGTATTGGCACCGGGGAATCGAACCGGCAATCCTTTGATTTCCAGGTGCCCTCCCTAACCAGCCTGCCAAGCTGATATTGTTGATCATACCAGCATGTTGTTGACATAGATGGCATTGTTACCGTGTGAATTATTAATGTCAAGCAATGTGGAGATGATAGAGAAGCACTCCATGAGAAACAGCAGGGACATGGAGTGACTGTGGTACAGGTTTAGCGACAATCCCAGGCCTCCATCCTCAGAGGACAAAGCAAAGAAACAGACAGTATGACGAGCTTTTGGAAGTCGAGAGAGAAAGGTTGAGACTGTGTTGCTTCTAATGACTCTAATGAAGTAAGGCGTCAAGCAGATTCCTTTAACCCAGGGTATAGTTGTTCATAAAAGTATCATCCCTGCCTAGAAAGGTTGAGGATTCTAAGATGGAATTCTGAGAAAACGTTCCAAAATGAAGACTTAAGACCTCGTTGCTGTTTACACACAAACCACACCAAAGTTTGCCATCGTTAAGAGCCCTGCATTCTTTAAACTGTACGGCAATCCGGCCATAACTTCCAGTTTGACTGGATGGTGGCGTGGAAAGAGGAAAGGTTGGTGGGGTCATGAACGTGCACAGCATATTCCATGCCAATCTGGCCATTACTATTTGGGAAAGCTTGCTAAAGTTCCAGCTAGCGCCAAAGTGGTTAACATGACAGTGCGACATTGCCATCCCTAGAGCCCCCCCCCCCCCCCCCTCTTGCTAGGAGCCTACAGCTGAAACAGTTAAAGAAATAACAAAGGCCGTGTTGCAGAGAGTGAATTGATCCCGTTGTTCTGCAATCCTTTTTCACTGATTGCTCAGATATCCTCTTTAAACTTGAGCTACCGTTACTGGCAGCCGGTCTTCATCTACGCTGATGACTGTAGCCTTTTAGCGGGTACACGTATGGCAGTGCACACGGCGCTGCGGAGATGTATCTACCTGCGCGATGAAGCCGTGGCGCAGGGACCACTTGTTTTCCTCTTGCCCGCGGCTTAATTTACATTTTAACAGGTGCTATAAATCATACAGCACATTTATAATGCAGAAGGGAAGGGGCTGGGGGTTGGTGGTGAGAGGGAGGGTGTGGGCGGGGCATCTCGCCCAGTGTTCTTGGAAAAGAACACAAATCCATGTGTCAGCACGGCGTAGAGAACATTTTGTGTTACGGTCTTGTCAGGTCTAGACTGTAAATATCCCCAGCAATCTGTCGATGACAAACAACCGCCACCGACATACTCGACAATCTACATTCATTAAGCGCAGCCGCCTCCCGGTAACCCACCGGTCCGACGGAATCATCGACGCTAACCTGCGGGAAGCTCACCAATCAGGAAACAATAGAAATCCAAATCAGGATGAGAGGGGAAAGTGGAGCCGGGTAGGCCACACACGCACTCAGAGGACAAAAACAAATCAATCACAACACTCTGTAAACGTGGAAACCCACAAGGCAGGAGGGCGGAGAGGAGGATTGAGTACCACCTGGAGAAGAATCACAGAACGGGACAGGAAGGCCAAGGGGGCTGTCATGGCAACAGCTGGATCGAAGGAGACAAGACCGGAGAGGATGGGAGGGCTTTCATCGATGGCCTATGTTCCCGTGGGGAATTCAAAGGCTTGTGTAACTACGCCCGCTGATAACGAACACTGTCCATTAGCTCAAGCAGGTGTGCAGTCAGACACGGCCAAAGGAACACACAGGGTATAGAGGTCCTTATCGTATACAACATACATGTTTTTAAATCTAAAACCACCTGATTTAGACGCAAGAACGCTCATATGAACTGACTATGAGGCTGCAGGGATCTGTCCGTGGTCCTGATTGCATTGAGAGCAACATCGTTGAATGGAACAGTCATTGTTCAATACGCACACAGTGTAGCCATGCATTGGAAACCTACTTTAATACTGGCAGTACAATAGCATGATGGTATAAGATATATAAAAATGAAAGCTATATACTTTCCCCCCATGCCTAACGCTAAAGAATATGACCCTCCTCCCTAAGCGCAAGTCAATTACCATAAACACAGACAACTCTCTCCCTAAGCGGTGAATCTGAGCATCAAGACTTAGAATCTGTGATTTATGGAGTTTGTCCGTTCATAATGAGTCAGTGACCGACTTTGTGGGCTCATGCGTTCTTTTTGAGCCATTCAAACGAGTCAAATCAACACCGGCATAGTGTCTCAGGAGTTAACGTTAATGTTGTACCTTTGTGCTTCACCTCGGGGGAAATCTGTCCTCCGCATTTGACCCACCTTAACTATTTATACTCGCTCTGGTGATTGGCTTACGCTTAAGGTCCCCAGAGTTTGCACTGAATTAGGGAAATATGCCTTTAGCTTCGGTGACCCTGATATGTGGAATGTTTTGCAAAGCACATTAAAACTCAATACGGTAATATTCATAGGTCAGTTTAAATCTATAATGGCCAACCATTTCACCGCAGACTGTAGTTGTTTTGATTGATTTGAATTGTTTCATTGATTGACTTTTATGTTTTTATTAGTGCTGTCAATAGATAATTTCTTTTTTACTAATTAATCTCACAATTTTCTGTAATTAATCTCGATTAATCTAGATTAAAAATAGCGTTTTTCTACTTAAGACCGAAGCTTGTAAAATATATTTACTTGAGTAAAATCATGGAATTAATGTAAAATTAACACAAAGAAAGTATATTTAGATTCAAACACTATTTTAATAGCTTTCTTTGAATACAGTTTCTCTCCTGTGAAATACAAATGTTCAACAAAACCATCAACATTGACTCAGCTAGACCTCTTTCTTATATCCGCAGTGCTAAATTTGAAGATTTTTCACTCCATAGATTAATCTAGATTTATTTATTTTAATGCTTTAAATCATTTAAATTAATCTCCAAAGTTAAAGCATACATTTTGACAGCCCTAGTTTTTATATTGTTTTTGGATGATGTATTGTGCCTCTGGACGTCAATGTAAATGAGAGCCTGCTCTCGAGATTAAAATAAAGATCGATTGAATGAATGAAAAAGGAGCAGTGGGCCGACAGTCCGACACACAGTGCACCCCCCGGTGGCCAACTGCAGTCGTAACGCCAGTACCTTTGGTCAAGTACAGTGGCTGGGAAGCTAGGGGTGCAAAGTACTTGAGTAATTGTACTTCGTTACAATACTTAAGTACTGTTTTGGGGGATTTGTACTTTACCCTTAGCCTTTAGCCGGGAGCGCTTTCCAACTTATTCACACACCGACGGCGGAGGCCACCATGCAAGGTGCCAACCTGCTCATCGGGAGCAGTTAGGGGTATAAGTGTGTCTTGCTCAAGGACACTTGGAACCGGGAACATTCTGATTACCAGACGACCGCTCTACCTCCTGAGCCACTGTCCCCCCCCCCCGAGAGGATAATCAGGGTTGGGGTTGGCGCGTGTTTGTGATGAGAGGTGAACAAAAGGAAGAACCAACCAAACCATAGTATTATTGGCACATGCGGACCCAGGACCCACCACCGGGCGCATCACTTTATTACCTTCCAAAGTCAACGTCAAATTTGGGGGGGGAGCAAAGACACAGCAGGAGGACGCTTATACAATAATGTGTTAAACACAAAAAGCCTATTTTGTTTTTCTTTTTTTTTTTACCGTACAGCACACCCTCTTCTCCCATAAAGATATTTCTCAGCATTGCCAGGCTTTCACACAACAACCCCCCCCCCCCCCCCCCTCTCTCTGGTTTTGAACAGCATGGGCCAAAAAACGCACTATAAAACACTCTGTTAAAGCTTCAGACAGAATAATGGGCTAAGAACAACATAAAGGATGATACGCCACTGTTAAGTTTTATTCTCATCTCATCGCGGGCGTTCCTCTCTCCAACACATAAACCTTTTCAGGCTGCCGCCCCCGGACCGTTCGCCCGTCAGGGTGTCTGCGTACTTGACCTTGATTTACCCCCCCCCCCCCCCCCCCCCCCCCCCCCCATCCCCCCCGCCCCCCAAAGTCGAGTCATCGCCGCGGCTGATAAAGATGAGCGAAAAACCCAACAACGTTTCATCCTTTATAACTCGGGGCCGGGATGCTTGAAGCCTTTTTACGCATCGCCGTTTCCGGGTTCCCGTTTTGCGCTCTGATTGGCCAGGTCATGTGACATGCGCGCCAATCGTGGGACGGCAAGTTTCTACACTGGTTAAGCTTAGGCACTCTTCGAAGTTGGTTAAGGTTAGAGTTTGTCTTAGAGCGTGACGGCAAGTTCTTTCGCCGGTTAAGCTTAGGCACTCTTTCAAAGTTGGTTAAGGTTAGAGTTTGTCTTAGAAGACTTAGAGCATGGTGATAGCACGCCAGGTAGTTTGCAGGCTGTTAGACGCGGAAATGGGCAAACACGCTATTGGGCGCACATGTCACATGACCTGGCCAATCAGAGCGCCGGAAACGCGGATGTGTTGTAAAAAGGCTACACGCGGCCGGGATCAGTCGAGCCTGTGTCACGTACATTTTAATCTGTTAATTCTCTAAAGATTCTGACAGCCAGTTTTTTTTTCATTAAAAAAGACAAAACACTAGTCATTTATAGGCTACAATGGTTACAGCATGGCAAACACACGGATATGTACTTACAAAATGTGTTGAAGAATATAGTCATTTCACATTACTGAAAATGAGTGACAAGAGATTTTTTTTCTTTTCCTTATATATATTTTTTTAGTGTCGAACAGCTGTAGCATTAAACTTTTAGCATTTTTTTTCTCTCCCCGTTTTCGGGGTAAAAACAAAAACATAAACCATCAAAATAACAACCTATACGTCTTATATCTAGAATCTTCTGAAGAATCTTAAATTTTTTCTCCTTTTTTTCCTCTTTGAAAAGCTTATTTACACTTTGTCACAAAACATGATGATTTTTTTTTCCTCTTCTTCTTCTTCTTTTTCTTCCGTTTTAAACCGTGTTTCCCTCCCTCAGCCAGTAGCTAATAAATCCCTTTGCCTTCCTTATGTTGTACATCAGGGACAAATATTATTTCAAGCATGTATCCAAAAACAGAAGGTAGGCACAATCTTTCCCCTAAACCACTTGACTTGAAACCGGGCTAATAACATCCACACGGGTATCAACGTGTGCCTCGCGTCGGAGCTTTCAGACCGCGCGTATATGTGTGACGTAGCGGGGGAATGACCCGTCCAATTTATTAGGGGGGGGGGGGGTGGGGGTGGGAGGGGTTAACCCTTTCAGGTGTGCGGATGAGATCGAATTTTGAGGACCCACACATTCTAATGAAGATGCGACAAATGGCTACCTGTCGTTGAAAAGGATTTGTAGAATTGTAGAATTCTAAGATAGAATTCAGCAGAGAAATGTAAAAAAATAAACACTTTACACCTGAAAGAGTTATTATATTCCTCTAGGACTGAAACGCGGGGCTTTAGAGTCACTGTTAAAAACATTTGGAAAAATCTGTGTCTTTTTAGGCTGTTTTTCAGACACCGTAGGATAGTTTGAATTTTAATTAGTTTGTTTTAATTACGTTTACCTTTCCCGCGGCTAAGTCAACCGCTACGTCACAAACGGCATACTCATGAGATGAACACTGTACGAAGGCTTGACGTGAGGCATTGACAGTATTCATTAATACACCGTGGGGCTGTTATAAAGATCATATTCAGGCATTTATGAATGTGTTACTAGTCAAGTTTCAAACATACCGTCAGCACCTTTTCTACAAGGTTCTAATATAGTCCTCAAGTCCACTGCATGATATTGAACCCCCACACCCCTCCCCCCACCTCCCCCCCTCCCCAAAGAAAAAACAACCAAACAAACAAACACTTTAAATCCATTCATATGCAACATAAAAAAAAAGAAAAAAAGTTATGTAAACAAAAATGATGAACAGAAAATAAAATATCCCAACAAAACTCTGGATGACACATGAGTCACTGAGCACCCTGTTTGAAACCTCATGAAACCGACTCATGGTTGTTTTCTTGTGTGTGGCTGCACAAGGGTCAAAAGGCATAGAAAACAAAGGGGGGCCTGTCTGGGGGGGGGGCCCCCCAGATCTCAGAGGGGGCCCAGGCTATCCTCCTCTCCCTCCGCCAGCGAGAGCCAGTTTATGAGAGCCAGAACACAGTCAGCATGGACAGCGAAAGAGATACCAGACTGCATGTCACAGACGAACAGCCAAGGGTAGCTGAGGCACGCACACACACACGCACACGCACACACGCACACACACACACACACACACACACACAGACACAGACACAGACACAGACACAGACACACACAGACACAGACACACACACACACACACACACACACACACACACACACACACACACACACACACCAACAACAGAAAAACAAAAACAAACACATCCGAGAGTTTTAATAGTGATATTTACAGCACAGGAAAAAAAATTGTGATAAAAACAACAACAACAACAACAACAACAACAACAACAACAACAACAACAACAACATCAATAACAACAAGAAAAAAAATACAAAAAGAGAAACAAAATGTAATAAATGTGTGTGTGAAAATGTCCAGAGGTGCCCAAGAAGAAGACCACACATGAAGACAGGAAGTGGACACACAGATAAACAGGAAGTGGACCACAGGAGAAACAGGAAGTGGATGAAACAGGAAGTGAACATGGAGAAACAGGAAGTGGACACAGAGAAAACAAGAGGTGGGAGAGAAATACAGTAGGTAAAGAGAGAGAGAGAGAGAGAAGGAGAGAGAGAAAGAGATAGAAAAATAGGTCATAAATACGGAAACACCAGTCTGGAAGGTTAATAGAGACGGAATCAAGGAATAATAAAAAAAAGTAAATTGAAGTAAGTTAGAGGGTCAAAGTAAAACAAGCGTCATGTTAGTAGCACAGCAAAATGACATGGATCATGGCAGGCAGGCAGGCAGGCAGGGGGTTAAAGGTCACGGACATGTCAAAGGTAGCGGGGTTGGGGGGCGGGTGACAACGACAGGAGACAAGCACGTTAAAAAAAGGAAAACACACAAACGTAGGCAAAGCTCCCTGGTGGTAACATTATACTGTATATTTACAACAAATGTTACTACGTCAGTTAATGTGATGTCACATCCGTGAGAAGGAGAGCATAATTGGTCTGGCAGGGAGAGTCGCCTATACAGTACATAATGCAACGGCATCCAAAGACAGAAGCAGGTTACAGGGATCAAGTCAATGACACTGGATGGATGAGTGAGTCGTGTTATCAACACTGCAATGGTTAATAGCGCTTTTTTGTTGTTGCTAGTTTGACTCCGACGTCAACCTTTAGCCGGGGAGATTTGGATTTGGTCCGTTTTGAGCATGCCTTTCAGCACCACGGACAGCGCCACGGTGTGTCCCACCATGGAAAATGACGTTTTATTAATTATTATATAATATTCGACCTGTTTTCAGAGCTTACATAGATGTTTATCACATTCTGTCAGACTCAAAATAGCTGTGGGACAGAATGTGATAAACATCTATGTATACGCGCTGAAAACAGGTCTAATATTATATTTATTATTTGAATTGTGGTGGAAACCCGCGAAAATGTTGACACTTTAGTGTTTTGCAGATCTGTCGGGACACAAACTTCCATCGAAAACCGGGACAATCCTGGACAAACCGGGACTAGACACATCTAGTCTAGACACAGATCTAGACACCCTAGTCTAACACAACATCCACTTGTTAGCTGGCATTAGCACTAACAATATCAAGCAAACATCAGAGAGTGATAGCTACCGACAGTTAAGATAATGCCTCCGTACTTAAGACTGACATTAGTTACGTAGCTAACCTTTTTTTAAACTAACTTTATCAAAATGCTGTGTCGGACATAACGTTAGCTAATGGTACTAGTAGCAAATCAATTCCCTTCTCTATAGCTTCTCTAGTAGGCTATATTTGCTAGTCGCTATGGAAACTGACCTGGAAACTGTGCTACTTTTACACTATATGGGGCAGACCTAGACCCACACTCCTACGCAGAGAGTTGGATGACGTTCCATTGTCAAACATCTCTACCCAAACAGGACGTAAACTAACCGATTTACTACCTTTACCCATATTATTGCCCTTAACATATTGAATAAATAATATTATATTATTGTTGCCTCAATATATATATATATATATATATATATATATATATATATATATATATATATATATATATATATATATATATATATATATATATTATATATATATATATATATATATATTTGTAATCTCTTTTATAAATAATAACCGAAAATGTATTGGAAAAAGTTCAATAATTAAATTTCACAGCCCCTGGGCAGCCTCGTTTATTCACTGTATCCACGGAAAAATCTGTTTAATTTTCGGATAACTACATCACTGACTCATTTATAACTAAATGCTTGGTTATTATTAGTGCTACTCTGCAATTACACCCGATTCAACTTCATAGCCGCATTTTCTTTCAAACTCATTTCGGTTGCGGACAGATTAGACGAAATGTTTTTCGCCCTCTTGTGGCAGAGAGGTGTTTCTTCGGAGGCTGTTGACGTAGTAGAGGCGGTGTGACCTAGACCTGGAGGCACCAAACGATGTCGACCAAAGGGTGCAGACATAAGACAACCGTCTAGGGCTGTCCCCGACTAAGGATTTGGAATGGTCGACTATGATTGGCCAAAATTAGCCGTTAGTCGACTATTGGTCGACAAAAAAAATTATATTTTAAAAATTTTTTTACATTACATTTTTTATTATTTTTGTATCATTCATTTGGGCTGTGGGGGTGCTTAATGTCTGAAGGAGTCGACTGAAGGCTTCTTGTCCTCTGCAAAAGCATGCAATTGGTCCACTGATCTAGTCTAGTGTGTTCATTAGATGGTGAAATCCTCTTTCAGTGCCTCTATGCCTGTTTTCGTAGGCAGTTAGCCTCTGGTATGCGTGCCATTAGCGTTAGCCACGCTTCTAAGCCTCTTTCTTTTGGAAAGAATGATACAAATAAATAAATAAATAAAATTATGAAAATATATATATATATATATATATATATTTTTTTTATTCGACTAAGAGGTTGTCTAGTCGACTACGGCTCCTTTCGACCGATTAGTCGACTAATCGACTAATAGGGGTCAGCCTACAACCGTCCTATCGGTTTGGTTTCACCCGCCCCTGTTTGGTGAACCGAGACGGTTAACGGTGATCCAGCTGTGTGTTCTATTGGTGCGCGCAGAGTAATGTGAGCCGGCCTCTGTGAGTCTCTGGCTCACAATAGGAGTCCTGTCGTTTTTACCGAATCCGACTGCCAACTAAACGGTTTGATCCCCCCCCCCCCCCCCCCCCCCCCCCCCCACCGACAAATGGAAGCAGTTGACTCCCGAGGAGGGATTTAAATGTTAAAAACACTAGATCCTAATCTATTAAAGTAATCCAGATTGCACTCTTGCACTCTGTGTACAATGAAACAACTCAAAGACAATAAACAATATCACTTGTTCCTTTGAGTTATTATTTTGTCTTCTTTTGGCGCTTTTACAAACAGTATGTGCTCATTCAGGAACTCTTGACTGCGGGGATATATTTCATGGTAAAAAAAAAAAAAAACAAGAAGATCAAAAATCACGCGTCACCCGTGTGCAGCACCGGCGCTCACAAGCTGAATTGTAGCGCGCGTCGATGGCGCCCCAGAGCCGCTCGTGTGGACTTATAAAAGAGCAGCTGGTTTTTCAGCCATTTTTACCCCAAACCAGCTGTGAAACTTGTAGTAATCTGCCACAGATGTTGTAAGTTAAAAATACAACCTCCCCCCACTCTAAAAAAAACACATGCCTCGTATAATAATAAATATGAAGAAAGAAAAAGAAGACGACAGCGTTTGCCCGGCCGGGGCACTGCGATGTTGGAAATTCCCAAAACGAACAATGAAAATAAATGAATCAAGTGTGTGTAAAAAAAAAAGAA
>NW_028174592.1:5000-20271 GCF_963971535.1 Notolepis coatsorum
CAATTGTCCTTCATTCTCTCTCTCTCTCTCTCTCTCTCTCTCTCTCTCCTCTCTCTCTCTCTCTCTCTCTCTCTCTCTCTCTCTCTCTCTCTCTCTCTCTCTCTCTCTCACACACACACACACACACACACACACAATTATTTTGTTACAAAAACTTAATTTCCTGCATTCTGGTGCAGGAATATTTGAATTTGTACCCTTAAAAAAGAAAAGAAAACACATATTCAATACATTTTTGAATGTTTACCCTTTAAATGCCAGTTTGTGTGATGGCATCACAAATTATTGTTAAAAAAAACACAAAAAGTAAAATATTTTCAATATATCAAATGCAAAGTACATTTTTCTGGGGGGGATTATTACAGGCTAGGCATGTGTCAATGATTAGCAGCAATTACAAAAAAATCTACAAATAAATGGTTATGATCAGGGCTGAAGTTGAATTAAAGATTTATGACTGTTTAGACTGCATTACTCTCTGTCACAGTGATCTCCTGGTTGTTCCCCACTTAGATTATCTAACTATCGCGCCGCCGCAACCAGAAACACTGGCCTGGCCTGCTTCTAAGTTCAGTGGCCTGACTGCACATTTTTTTTTTCTTTTTTTTGCTTTTTTAGAAATGTTTTCAAGTACCACCAGCAGTACCGCCAAGTACCACTAGTGCAGGGGTCAGCAACCTTTACTATCAAAAGAGCCACTTTTCCCCCGTCCCACAAAATAAAATGCTCAGGGAGCCGCACAACCTATTTACCCTTAAAATGAAGATAACACAGTGTATAACGTTTTATATATCCCCAAGCATACCCCACATTTAGCATAAATCGCCTGACAATTGCATACCCAAAGTAATTTGCGATGTATTATACTTTATACTTATAGCACACAGTTTGTTGCATTAATGGGATTATAAAGCAACAAAAAGAAAAAAAATTACTTTTTAATTGCTGTTTTTACCTGTTATAACAAAGGAAAACCTCAAACTCTTATGAAGAGGAGAAAAAATACTGGCTGTGTAGACCTATTTTTTTATAAAACACAGAAGAGGAGACAAAACACTGGTGTCTGTAGACCGACTTTGAAATAAAACCCTAAACTATTCAGGTATATTTGAGTCCTTCCCTTATTTGTGGAACATTTATAAAATAGAAAGTAGTCCACTTTGAAAAAAGAATACCATGTGTAGACCTACTTTGAAATAAAACACAGGAAAGGAGAAAAAACACTGGCATCTGTAGACCTACTTTGAAATAAAACCCTGAACTATGCAGCTCTATTAGAGTCCTTCCCTTATTTGTGGAAAATCTATAAAATAAAAAGTAAATTTTTCATTGTTCGCAAATTTCGCACCACATATCAGGCATACAGGTAAGCCTTTTGTTGACTAAATATCTTAGTTGATGAAATATTTTTTCATTTCAGTGTCACAGTATGACATCGATCTCCAAAATAAGAAAAAAAAATTAAATAAAAAAGTACATTTTATTTTTATTTTTTATTTTTTTTGGGCCAGGGAGCCGCAGCTGATTGGCTAAAGAGCTGCATGCGGCCTCGAGGCCGCAGGTTGCCGACCCCTGCACTAGTGGTACGCGTACCACAGTTTGAGAACCACTGTTTAAATAGTGTAATAGTGTAATAGTGTAATAGTGTGTAATAGTGTGTAATAGTGTAATAGTGTAATAGTGTAATAGTGTGTAATAGTGTGTAATAGTGTAATAGTGTAATAGTGTGTAATAGTGTAATAGTGTGTAATAGTGTAATAGTGTAATAGTGTGTAATAGTGTTATAGTGTAATAGTGTAATAGTGTGTAATAGTGTAATAGTGTAATAGTGTGTAATAGTGTTATAGTGTAATAGTGTAATAGTGTGTAATAGTGTAATAGTGTGTAATAGTGTAATAGTGTAATAGTGTGTAATAGTGTGTAATAGTGTAATAGTGTAATAGTGTGCTAGTGTGTAATAGTGTAATAGTGTAATCGTGTGTAATAGTGTAATAGTGTGTAATAGTGTAATAGTGTAATAGTGTGTAATAGTGTAATAGTGTGTAATAGTGTAATAGTGTAATAGTGTGTAATAGTGTAATAGTGTAATAGTGTGTAATAGTGTAATAGTATGTAATAGTGTAATAGTGTAATAGTGTGTAATAGTGTGTAATAGTGTAATCGTGTAATAGTGTGTAATAGTGTAATAGTGTAATAGTGTGTAATAGTGTAATAGTGTGCTAGTGTGTAATAGTGTAATAGTGTGTAATAGTGTAATAGTATAATAGTGTGTAATAGTGTAATAGTGTAATAGTGTGTAATAGTGTAATAGAGTGTAATAGTGTGTAATAGTGTAATAGTGTAATATTGTGTAATAGTGTAATAGTGTGTAATAGTGTAATAGTGTGTAATAGTGTAATCGTGTAATAGTGTAATAGTGTGTAATAGTGTACTAGTGTAATAGTGTGTAATAGTGTAATAGTGTGTAATAGTGTAATAGTGTGTAATAGTGTAGTAGTGTAATAGTGTGTAATAGTGCAATATACACTATTACACACTACTACACTATTACACACTATTACACTATTACACTATTACACACTATTACACTATTACACTAGCACACTATTACACTATTACACACCATTACACTATTACACTATTAAACACTATTACACACTGTGACGTACGTGGGTTGGTCATTACCATTATTACTGTATTTATGACACCATCTGAACATCAGGTCAGTATATTTAATGTGTTGTGTTTTGTATGTGATGTGTGTGTGTGTGAGCATGATAGCTAATGCTGTCTCTTCTTCTCTTCCTGTCAGGTGCCGCCCGTCCCTACACTGAAGAGTGCTGATTGCCTAATGAATGATAGCTGATGGCAATCACCTCGAGAGGGACGGGTGGACAAATACCTGACAGCACACACACGTCTGGGCGCCCCATTCTGTCAATTGCCAGTGACCAGAGTGGAGTGGGGTTGCCATTGTTTACCACTGTTGTGTGGGATTATTATTGTGCTTATTTACCTCTTTTGGTGGACCAAGTACTGTGTGTTCATATATATATATATATATATATATATATATATATATATATATATATATATATATATATATATATATATATATATATATATATATATATATATATATATATATATATATATATATATATATATATATATATATATATATATATATATATATTGTTGGCATATGTGCCACTTCTCTACCTGAGTGAGTATCCTCTTGTTGGCCTTTGTGCCTATTTCCACTGAGTGTGGAGTGATACTTTACTGCCCTTTTGCTATTGTTCCCTTCAAGTGGAACTGTATATATATATATATAAATATGTATTTGTAAACTGTATGCCATTGCCACTTTGTGTGGACTTGTACCTTTGGTACGTACTGGCTGGTTGATTAGTGTCGGCGGACGCTAATCTAGTTTGTTTATCTATATCTCACCTTGTGTGTTCTCCCCCTACCCTTTTCCCTTTGTGTGTGTTCTGGGTTTAAATCCCCTCTAAAATAAACATAATTTTCCCTTTGGGGAAAAGCAGTGGGTTTCAAGTCCCGCTACAATAAATATTATTTACCATTTGAAAACGCCTTTGATTATTACCTACCTGCCCGGGACTGTTTTGAAAGCATTTACTGAGAGAGGCTGTTTTTTGTTCATGTGCAGCCGGCTCCAGTTACTATTTTGTGTGGTCATCAGACCTTTGTACATGACACACACTATTACACTATTACACTATTACACACTAGCACACTATTACACTATTACACTATTACACACTATTACACTATTACACACTATTACACTATTACACTATTACACTAGCACACTATTACACTATTACACACTATTACACTATTACACTATTACACACTAGCACACTATTACACTATTACACTATTACACTACTACACTATTACACACTACACTATTACACTATTACACACTATTACACTATTACACACTATTACACTATTACACTATTACACACTATTACACTATTACACACTATTACACACTATTACACTGTGTCACAGTATGACATGGATCTCCAAAATAAGAAAAAATAAATAAATAAAAAAGTACATTTTTATTTTTTATTTTTTTTGGGCCAGGGAGCCGCAGCTGATTGGCTAAAGAGCTGCATGCGGCCTCGAGGCCGCAGGTTGCCGACCCCTGCACTAGTGGTACGCGTACCACAGTTTGAGAACCACTGTTTAAATAGTGTAATAGTGTAATAGTGTAATAGTATGTAATAGTGTAATAGTGTGCTAGTGTAATAGTGTAATAGTGTGTAATAGTGTAATAGTGTAATAGTGTGTAATAGTGTAATAGTGTGTAATAGTGTAATAGTGTAATAGTGTGTAATAGTGTAATAGTGTGCTAGTGTAATAGTGTAATAGTGTGTAATAGTGTAATAGTGTAATAGTGTGTAATAGTGTAATAGTGTGTAATAGTGTAATAGTGTAATAGTGTGTAATAGTGTAATAGTGTGTAATAGTGTAATAGTGTAATAGTGTGTAATAGTGTAATAGTGTAATAGTGTGTAATAGTGTGTAATAGTGTGCTAGTGTAATAGTGTGCTAGTGTGTAATAGTGTAATAGTGTGTAATAGTGTAATAGTATAATAGTGTGTAATAGAGTAATAGTGTGTAATAGTGTAATAGTGTGTAATAGTGTGTAATAGTGTAATAGTGTGCTAGTGTAATAGTGTGTAATAGTGTGTAATAGTGTAATAGTGTAATAGTGTAAGTGTGCTAGTGTGTAATAGTGTAATAGTGTGTAATAGTGTAATAGTGTGTAATAGTGTAACAGTGTAATAGTGTGTAATAGTGTACTAGTGTAATAGTGTGTAATAGTGTGTAATAGTGTAATAGTGTGTAATAGTGTAATAGTGTGTAGTAGTGTAATAGACACACTACTACTGTTGTGAAGGGCCAGATTAAACCGAATATATATATTTATTTATATATATATATTTAATTGTATTTGTATATTCTCTAATATTCCCTGATATCCCTTGTATATTCCTTGTACAATATGCATTGAATATCCATTCTAGCCTACTGAACATCCTATAATAGTCTCCATTCTACTATTGGTCGAGACCTTGGTGCCAGGCTGCCATACCCCTCAGACCCAGTTCAAACGTACCGCTCGACATGTACGAACAAGTCCTAGTTCCGCGTAGGAATCTGGCTACCGCACCACTAATGGGACTATTTGTTCATAGTGCGTATATATACTGCGCTACTAAAGTAGGACTTTCTTTTCAGTCCAGTTTCTTACCCTCCAATAGAGTCACAGACGTAAAGCCTCCCCGCGACGCCACGTGTGGGAGTAAGGCCAAGTTCGCCTACCATCGGTATTGAGACATCGTGTATATTAATATCTGAATAGTCATATTTGGCACTATATCGTCGAGTTGGACGTAGTCTATTAAGCTAATAATAGTCTGTTAATATATAGTGCTTCGTGCGGTGAGAATACTACCGTAGTCAGTACCCCATCGTTTCGGGCAGAGAACTGGCTGCTTACCCAGGGTGGTTGACCCTATGTGAAGCTGCACCCGAGGAGCCCCAGAGCCGACGAGCGAGTGGACCTGTATACCGGATTATTCTACCGACGACAGCCCGCCTTCCCAGGCACGGATTATGCTTTGGATACTTTGATTATTCCATGGATAAAGACCCCCGACACTGCCGTGTGTTGGAACCCCCCCCCTGGAGAGGACGCAAGGTGAGGAGACGCTCTGCAAGACGAGGTCGCTTCACGTCTCTCCCCCGTGGACCGGAGAGAGCCGGCCCACAAAGAGTCCACCTGCTTTCATCTGTGGTCCAAGGATCGCCGGCGCATTGAACGGCACTACAGTGGGTTCACCTGGGATACCCTTGGCCGGACGAGGCAGCCGGATTCTACCCCCCCCCCCCCTCCTACTCCTGTCGGCTTACAAGCGACCGGATTAACCCCCTCTAGTGTATCTAGTATAATCATTAAAGTATCATTGCTGTTATTCCTTAACTATTCCAGGTCGTATATTTACCACCTGCGCCTTCAGAGATTGGACATTCTCTATTGATATACCGACGAATACTCCTTGCCATAAAAGTGCATACTATTTCAATTCATAAATGTAATTAAGTGATTAAGTGCTTATTCTACACACCATCGCTGTGTAGAAATAAAGACCTGTTTCTAATTCGTACATTTGTGTTGGATCCGTTTCATCTACGTGAGAGTGTTCATGATAATATATTTATGCCGTGTACTGGGTGGCCGAATATTAAGTACAAAGGTAGTGGTAGTAAGTATCATATCTAGTAATACAGTCAGGGAATTGTACCCCTCAGTTACAATTGGTCCTTCGAGCCGGATGGTAATTAGTGTAATATTAATATAGTGTTATTAATATTGAAATGGCCTATGATGAACACTCCACGAAACGATCCTCCTAACCAACGCCCGCAGCGCGAACGACTGCTCCCTCAGTACTTAGAGGCTTACGCTGTCAGTCAACAACCTAGTCTTCTACTAACAGTAAACGCGGTAAAACAAGAAAGTAAAAGTATGTCTAACCCCAACGCCCAGACTACCCCGACCATAGAGGCCCCTACGGGCTCTAATGTAACTGACCAAGTTCACGGTGGGGACCAGTGGGAACCAGACATGACTTCACACCCCGCCAGTACTGAAGAAGTAGTCCCCGATGAGTCCCGGGAGGAATACAACGCTACCGAGAGAGAACTCGGCACGGAAGAAGACGGGGAGAGCACCGTGGAGATAGAACTCCAAGGCTCCGCAAGGAGTACCCCGAGGGAAGGCTCCCCTATACAACCGCCTTCTCCCAGCGAGGCAGAGAGGACCCTACAGCAGGCCTTCCTCATCAGCCTGAACGCCGCTGCTGAACGCGACCGACTGCAGATCCAGCAGCGAAGCGAACACGAGCAGATACGTCTAGAAATAAGACGCATTCAGATGGAAGAGAATGTGGCCCGAGAACGAGCCGGTGCTCAACGGGACGCAGCGCGCGACAGACAGCAGTCGCAACTAATAGAACAGCTGATCAGACGGACAACACCCTCTCCCTCCGCCAGAGGCTCCAGGAACTCGTCTAGACACACCTCCAGGGCGGCATCCCCTAGCCGAGTAAACAACCCTGAACTTGACCAACAGACGAGGTCTATACCCCCCACAGACCACCTCCCCCCACCGGTCCAAGCGAGACCTAGCAACCGGGAAGGAGCAGCATATCCTGTGGAGAGGCTAAACCAGAGACTACAAGCACTGGATGACCTAACTGAAGACGAAGAGGAAGAGGAGGAGAACCACGCCCGAAGACAGCACAGTACTCTACCGGACCAGGAGGCCCGGTACAGCCCAGGCTATACTCCCGCGGAGCTGCGCTACAGACCCCCGACTCTATACACGGGTGAGCACGACGCACGACCCGCACCGAGGAACAGCACCTGGACAAGCGGGCCATGGTACACTGCCGGTACCAGCCCATACCAAGGAGCGGGAGGAGACTCGCCTAGGAGGCCTCTCCCCCAACGCTCGCCGATGTATCCACAGTCAGCGTCATACATTGGCACGCCTATGGTACCCGACTTCACCCAAGAGAACCGGGCCCAGTATACAGAACTCCGCATGTGTCTGGAGACCATGTTGGTGGATGTATTGGATGAACGCCACAAATACGCCATCCTACTGAAGCACTTAAAGGTACCCCGCGCACATAATATAGCGCACGCCTACGCGACTTCCACCACCCCATACACAGCAGCGCTGGTAGCATTGGACCAGAGGTATGGGCGCATATGGGATTACGTGATCCAGGAGATCCGACACATCGACCGCTTACCCCCAGCAATAGACAATCGAGCACTGGACGACCTGTCCATCAGAGTGCAGTCCCTGGTAGGGATGTTGGGAGCGCAAAGAGAGAAGGGGAGGTATGAACTTTACGCCAACTCAAATGTGGAAAGGATCCTGGAGAAGCTGCCGCCCGCTCGTCAGGAGCGCTTTAGGCGGCAGAGGGACCACAGAGACCCGAATGGCCCCGAACCGAACCTCCTCGATCTAGCAGACTTCCTGGCGAGAGAAGTCAGCAGCCTACGGCTAGATACATTCGGACGGAGCACCCCTGGCTCCAGAGAAGGAACCAGACGACTAAATGATGGAAGAAGATCGGTGACTGTGATGCACCAATCGGAGTCAGTACCGAGCAGCAGGAGCCACAGTACCCCCTCCAGAACGGAGAAGTGGAAGATAGTGTGCCCCTACTGTGAGAAAGAACACTGGCTAGCGCAATGTGACTCCTTCCCCAAGCTGAACGCGGAGGAAGCAGGTCAATGGATAAAGTCCAACAAGCGCTGTTTTCGCTGTGCGCGCTCACACATGGCAGCCGAATGCCGCTTAAAGAAAAGGTGCACCAAGTGCGATGGAGCCCATCTGGACATACTTCACGACAGTAACAGACGGCGCCCTTCACCCGCACCATCCAGCCGCAAAGCGAGCGTCATGTACATCGATCCCGCCAGCAGCAGTGGAGCCCGAGTACTCCTAAAAGTAGTGCGTGTGACACTAAGCTACCAGAATAAAGTCCTGGACACTTACGCCGTCCTCGATGACGGGTCAGAGAAGACCCTGCTGCTCGCCTCCGCTGCGGCCCAGCTAGGGCTGCGGGGAAGCGAAACCCAAATGACAATTCGGACAATAAGACGAGATTTGAAGACGATAAAGGGCGAGAATGTCTCATTCTCTATCGCAGCAAGCGGCCAGCCTGAGCGCCGGTACCAGATTGCAGACGCTTTCACCAGCCAAGAAATAGGACTGTCGCGGTACACATACCCTGTCGCCAAGCTGATGGAGAAATATGCACATCTGCGCAAGTTACCGATCCCGCTCATAGACAATGCTATGCCGACCCTGTTGATAGGCTCCGACCATGCAGACCTCATTGTCCCGATAGACCGGGTTCATACCGGACCCCGAGGCTGTCCTGCAGCAGTCGAGACCCGTTTGGGATGGACTCTCCAAGGCCCGCTCGCCAAATCTCTCAACCGAAGTACAGCCACTAGATGTCTCCACTCCCGAGTCACAGAGGGAGAAACCGCACTCCTGCAACACGTAGAGCGGCTATGGACCTTGGAACAAATGCCCTTTAAGAACGGAAAGAAAGACATTCGCTCTAAAGATGACATTTACGCAATTCACCTCCTCGAGACAGGGACCAAGAGAGTCCCGGTCAACGGCGTGTTGAGATACGCCACGCCACTCCTGCGGCGAGAAGGAATGCCTACTTTCCACGCCAAGACAGACGCCACAGAACGGTACCTGCTGAACACGGAGCGGCGCTTAGCCAAGAACCCCGCCCAAGAGAGTGTATACCGCGCTGAGATTGAGAAGCTCATCACAGCGGGACACGTCACAAAGATGGACATTAAAGAGGCTGACCAGACCACTGAATCGTGGTACGTGCCCCACCACAAGGTCCATCACAACGGTAAAGACCGCATAGTATTTAACTGCAGCTACCAGATCGGATCCCAAAATCTAAATAAAGAGTTACTGCCCGGTCCCACACTCGGCCCCTCCCTACTCGGCGTTCTACTCCGCTTCCGCCAGGAAAAGGTGGCCATCAGCGGGGACATTAAAGGAATGTTCCTGCAGGTGAGATTAGTAGAGGCGGACAAGCCCCTGTTACGGTTCCTATGGAGAGAGAAGCCAGGAGATGAGCACCCAGCCATCTACCAATGGGAAGTCCTCCCCTTCGGAACGACGTCCAGCCCCTGCTGTGCGACATTTGCACTACAGAAACATGTAGCAGAGGACCCAGCAGCGGACGAAGAGGTCCGACACAGCGTAAAGAACAGCTTCTACGTAGACAACTGTCTACAAAGCCTTTCAACCCAGGAAGAAGCCGAGGCTCTCCTGATTGAACTCCGTGCCTCATTGATCAAAGGCGGCTTTGATCTCAGGCAGTGGGCCAGCAGCGATCCGCAAGTACTGCGCAGCCTCTCCTCCGAGGACAAGGCAGCCAGCAGCGAGACCTGGATGGCTACAATCCCGGGAGAAGCCCAGGAGATGACCCTGGGATTGGTGTGGCGATTCAAAACAGATTCGCTTCACTACAGACACAAGCCCCTGACTACGGAGCAGGGAAGGCCGGCGGCGGCGCCGACCACCAGACGGAGTGTGTACACAACACTCGCCCGACAATATGACCCGCTAGGATGTATTCTACCGTACACCACCAGGGCAAAAATGATTGTACGAGCATTGTGGGACAAGGACCAGGGCTGGGACGACCCCATTCCCGCACACCTTGCATCCACCTGGAGAGAGTGGGAGATGGAGCTCCACTCACTCCCAGGCGTTAATATGCGCCGAAGCTACTTCCCACCCACGGTGAGGCCAGAGACATGTAAAATGGACTTACACGTCTTCAGTGACGCCTCAGAGGTCGCATACGGATCAGTAGCCTACTTGCGGGCCAAGACCAGGGGGAGAGATCTACACAGCATTTGTCCTCGCCCGCTCGAGAATAGCCCCACGCAAGCAACAATCTATCCCACGTCTAGAGCTCTGCGCAGCCCTAGCCGGAGCGCACCTAGCCACGCTCATCCAACGTGAGCTCACCATACCGGTGTCTAGAACAATCCTGTGGTCAGATTCCACGACGGTACTCGCCTGGATCAAATCGGACTCATGCAAGTACAAAGTCTTCGTGGGAGTCAGAGTCACCGAGATTCAAGACTTAACCGAAGAGTTAACCGGAGAAACAGAGTGGCGCTACGTTGATACAAAACAGAACCCAGCTGACGTCATCACCCGGGGGATGCCCCTGGATGACCTCACCCGTCGCAATGTCTACAGTGACGGCCCCGCATTCCTAAGACTCCCGGAAGGACAGTGGCCCATGCCTATCCCGAGGGAAGCAAGTCCAGAGGAGGTGGAAAATAAGAAGTCTGTGTTCTGTGGATTGAGCACCGTAGCCTCCACCGACCCTAACATAGACGATTGCACGTCCATAGAGAGTGCACAACAAAGAACATTCCTGCGGTACCACCCGGAGTGCAAGTCCCCCGCTGATATGTCAGCAGCTAACTACGAGGAAGCAGAATTGCTTCTACTGCAGCGAGCCCAGAGAGACTCGTTCCCCGATGAATTGGCCTGTCTACAGGGAGGAAAGCCCGTCCCATCCGACAGCAGATTAATTCATCTGGCCCCCGAGAGCGACGCTCATACCCTCTTCAGAGTGGGTGGTCGCCTACGCAGAACCCCCAACACACTCCTGATGGGGCGGCTAGATCCTGCATTACCACAGACAATGTACCGGCCTGAAGAAGCGAACGGCCGACGAATGTGGAGGTACAGCCAAGTATTAGCTGACAAGTTTTGGAACAGTTTCCTACTGCACTACCTACCGTCTCTACAGACCCGCCAGAAGTGGGTAAAGGAGAGAGACAATTTGACAGAAGGAACAGTCGTCATGATTATTGATCAATCACTGCCCAGAGCTGTGTGGCCGGCCGGCCGCGTAAGCAAAGTGATCACCGGTGCCGACGGCAAGGTCCGAGCAGCTGAAGTGCTCGTCCAGGGTCGCACTTACACCCGTCCCGTGGCGAGGCTCATAGAACTGCCTCGACTCCCAGACACAATCGATGATGACCATGACCCTACAACCCTATGACTTTGTGAAGTTGACTGACCCCTACAGCAAACCCTTATGTGTAAATAGACAACGCGATTAATCTGTCTCTGTTTAACTGATTAGGTCTGGGACCTATTCAGGGGGTGGCTGTTGTGAAGGGCCAGATTAAACCGAATATATATATTTATTTATATATATATATTTAATTGTATTTGTATATTCTCTAATATTCCCTGATATCCCTTGTATATTCCTTGTACAATATGCATTGAATATCCATTCTAGCCTACTGAACATCCTATAATAGTCTCCATTCTACTATTGGTCGAGACCTTGGTGCCAGGCTGCCATACCCCTCAGACCCAGTTCAAACGTACCGCTCGACATGTACGAACAAGTCCTAGTTCCGCGTAGGAATCTGGCTACCGCACCACTAATGGGACTATTTGTTCATAGTGCGTATATATACTGCGCTACTAAAGTAGGACTTTCTTTTCAGTCCAGTTTCTTACCCTCCAATAGAGTCACAGACGTAAAGCCTCCCCGCGACGCCACGTGTGGGAGTAAGGCCAAGTTCGCCTACCATCGGTATTGAGACATCGTGTATATTAATATCTGAATAGTCATATTTGGCACTATATCGTCGAGTTGGACGTAGTCTATTAAGCTAATAATAGTCTGTTAATATATAGTGCTTCGTGCGGTGAGAATACTACCGTAGTCAGTACCCCATCGTTTCGGGCAGAGAACTGGCTGCTTACCCAGGGTGGTTGACCCTATGTGAAGCTGCACCCGAGGAGCCCCAGAGCCGACGAGCGAGTGGACCTGTATACCGGATTATTCTACCGACGACAGCCCGCCTTCCCAGGCACGGATTATGCTTTGGATACTTTGATTATTCCATGGATAAAGACCCCCGACACTGCCGTGTGTTGGAACCCCCCCCCCCCTGGAGAGGACGCAAGGTGAGGAGACGCTCTGCAAGACGAGGTCGCTTCACGTCTCTCCCCCGTGGACCGGAGAGAGCCGGCCCACAAAGAGTCCACCTGCTTTCATCTGTGGTCCAAGGATCGCCGGCGCATTGAACGGCACTACAGTGGGTTCACCTGGGATACCCTTGGCCGGACGAGGCAGCCGGATTCTACCCCCCCCCCCCCCTCCTACTCCTGTCGGCTTACAAGCGACCGGATTAACCCCCTCTAGTGTATCTAGTATAATCATTAAAGTATCATTGCTGTTATTCCTTAACTATTCCAGGTCGTATATTTACCACCTGCGCCTTCAGAGATTGGACATTCTCTATTGATATACCGACGAATACTCCTTGCCATAAAAGTGCATACTATTTCAATTCATAAATGTAATTAAGTGATTAAGTGCTTATTCTACACACCATCGCTGTGTAGAAATAAAGACCTGTTTCTAATTCGTACATTTGTGTTGGATCCGTTTCATCTACGTGAGAGTGTTCATGATAATATATTTATGCCGTGTACTGGGTGGCCGAATATTAAGTACAAAGGTAGTGGTAGTAAGTATCATATCTAGTAATACAGTCAGGGAATTGTACCCCTCAGTTACAACTACACTATTACACACTATTACACTATTACACTATTACACACTATTACACACTATTACACTATTACACACTATTACACTATTACACTATTAAACACTATTACACTATTACACACTATTACACTATTACACTATTACACTAGCACACTATTACACTATTACACACTATTACACTATTACACTATTACACACTAGCACACTATTACACTATTATACTATTACACTATTACACACTATTACACTATTACACACTATTACACTATTACACTATTACACACTATTACAGTATTACAGTTTTACACTATTACACTATTACACACTATTACACTATTACACAAAATGTGCACATTTTAGTTTTTCATTTTAGGTATTTTGTGGTACCATGTGGTATATTTCCAGGCACTTTTGGGTCTTTTGGGATATGTTGGGGTACTTTGGGTGTATTTTGGGGTACTGTGGGGTATTTTGGGGTATACTTTGGGGTATTTTGGGGTACTTTGGGGTATTTTGGGGTATACTTTGGGGGTATTTTGGGGTATTTTCTGGTATTTTCTCTCACTTGGGGGTACTTTGGGCTATTTGGGGGTATTTTCTGGTATTTTCTGGTACTTTGGGGTATACTTTGCGGTATTTTAGGGTATTTAGGGGTATTTTGGGGTATTTTCTGGTATTTTCTGGCACGTTGGGGTATACTTTGGGGTATTTTAGGATATTTGGGGGTATTTTGGGGTATTTTCTTGTATTTTCTGGTACTTTGGGATATACTTTGGGGTATTTTGGGGTACTTTGGGGTATTTTGGGGTATTTTCTGGTATTTTGGGGTATACTTTGGGGTATTTTGGGGTATTTTCTGGTACTTTGGGGTATTATGGGGTATACTTTGGGGTATTTTGGGGGTATTTTCTGGTATTTTGGGGTATACTTTGGGGTATACTTTGGGGTATTTTAGGGTATTTAGGGGTATTTTGGGGTATTTTCTGGTATTTTCTGGCACGTTGGGGTATACTTTGGGGTATTTTAGGATATTTTGGGGTATTTTGGGGTATTTTCTTGTATTTTCTGGTACTTTGGGATATACTTTGGGGTATTTTGGGGTACTTTGGGGTATTTTGGGGTATTTTCTGGTATTTTGGGGTATACTTTGGGGTATTTTGGGGTATTTTCTGGTACTTTGGGGTATTTTGGGGTATACTTTGGGGTATTTTGGGGTATTTTCTGGTATTTTGGGGTATACTTTGGGGTATTTTGGGGTATTTTGCGGTATTTTCTGGTATTTTGGGGTATACTTTGGGGTATTTTCTGGTACTTTGGGGTATTTTGGGTATTTTGGGGTATTTTCTGGTATTATGGGGTATATTTTGGGGTATTTTGGGGTATTTTCTGGTACTTTGGGGTGATTAGTAGGACCCATTACGGGTAGTATATTTTGAGCTATTGATTATTCTATTCCCTCATGCGTTTATGAGACACCATGCATCATGTCTGTCATTAATACTAAACTGTGTGTATCATTATGTATGTGTATGTGTTTCTGTGAAACAGAGCATGCTTGCTTGTGTGTGTGTGTGTGTGTGTGTGTGTGTGTGTGTGTGTGTGTGTGTGTGTGTGTGTGTGTGTGTGTGTGTGTGTGTGTGTGTGTGTGTGTGCGTGTGCGTGTGCGTGTGTGTGTGTGTGTGTGTGTGTGTGAAACAGAGCATACACCTCTCTCTCTCTCTCTCTCTCTCTCTCTCTCTCTCTCTCTCTCTCTCTCTCTCTCTCTATTTCTCTCTCTCTCTCTCTCTCTCTCTCACACACATCTCTCTCTCTGGTTGTCTCTCTCTATATATTTATCTGTCTCTCTCTCTCTGTTGCAAGAATTACAAATGGGAACACGCCTGTTCATTTTGACAAGCCTCCTTCCAGGAGACATTCTGGTTATATTATAGCAATTCAGCTGAGGACATGATGAGAGAAGAATCAACCTGAGAAAATATACAGGGATCTCTCTCTGTGAGAAAGATGTGTGGAATGTGTGTGGTCAACAT
>NW_028174591.1:0-15054 GCF_963971535.1 Notolepis coatsorum
GGGGGGCTGCGTTGCGCTCCCCTCCCACGGAGATACAGGCGGAGGACTGGCGTCGGAACGGGGACCACCGGGGTTAAGCAACGTTCCGGTTCCACCTGAAGGACCCCCGATTGGCGTTTCAAAAATTGTTCCTATTATGTTCGAGAGAATGTCGGTATTGTGTTGTATTTCTCTGTCATGTCCTGTTCAAATAAAACAACACTGCGCATATAGGGTGCCCTGTCAGATCTCTCTCTCTCTCTCTCTCTTTTGTGTTTCCTTTTGTGCCCGCGGCGTTGCATTTCTCTCAGTAGACTAGTTCAAAGACAGGCGGCGTGAGAAACGACATCAAGAGCCGGGTGATGTAATTTTGTGGGCGTGGTGAGCAAGTCTTATAGCGGCCACCCGAGCTCAGGGAGAACGGGCAGCGAGTGTGATACCACGAGGGGAGATCGGGGGGGGGGGGGGGGCTTATCAAAGCAGATCAGTAGAGGAGAGCAGGAGTGTGTGAGGTCATCATTTAGAGCATCTTCAAAGCCCAGATCTTCTTCTTCTTCTCCTCCTCCTCCTCCTCCCCGGGCCTGAGCCGCTGTGATCGCTCGGCGTAATGAGCCTTATATAGTTATGGGGGGGGCCGATCTCAAGCTCCCTTCTAGAACCCGCCATTCCAGATGCCTGGCCCGCCACTGCGCCATGTTTAATTCCGCCTTTCAAATTCAATTTTGTTGGTTACAACTCGCGTTAAAATTAATTGTGAATGGCAAGCAAAGCAGTTTAAATTAACATCTGTTTTATTTCTCCCCCCCCCCCCCACCCCCCCCACGAGACCTAGCGGTGTGTGAGGTGTGTGAATGATGCTTCATTATACGAGAGGGTATAATGGTGTTGATCGATGAGATGGGGAGGGCACAGGCCCCCCGCAGACCACAGCACACCGGAGACGCCTGACAGGCAAGCGCCAGGCCTTCTCCCTCTGCTCCTTTTGCCTGTAGACTAGCTACTGTATTGTCAACATGGCTGTAAATTGCTTAGCCTATTTATAACTTTGTCCAATAGTCATGAAAAAACCTTTTTACTTCTCCCCACAGACAGCTGTTGAAAACACGGGCGCACACCGGTCTGTCCAACTTACGTCCGATTGACGACCTGCTCTTTTCGAGTTCATACATCCTACAACGAATTTACAATGCGAAGCCGTACCGACAATGCCGAATAAGTTTGTAAATCGAGTTACGAAGGAATTCCTTGGTAACTTTTCACGTATGTCCGTTTGAGAATGAGGACCAATTGTTTGCTGGTTTTTATCAGTAGTCAGTCATAGTCTCTGTCACTAACGGACCGCATTGCCAGACGTACTCCACACTTCTTTTGGTACTATGCAGTAAATTCAAAGAGACAGCACAAGAATAGATTGTTATTATGAATGAGATAGCCTTCAGATCAATTAGGAAAAAAATATTGAAAACTATCCTCAAGGCAGGGGGATGCCTACTGCTGAGAATAGGCTTTTGTGTCTTTGTGCAGTTAAATACAGTTAAATACACCCCTATGCTACTTAGGGATGGGTACCGAATTCGGTACTTTTGAGGTACCGAACCGAAACACGTCGGTACTACCGAGTATCGAATCAAGTGAGAACAAAAAAAAAATTATAAATTTTTTATTTTACTTTTTTTTTTTCATGTCAACGTTCACACGCACAATATATGCTTACCTATGATTTGACTTGATTCAACAACAAAGCAGTCGGAGCAATGACAAGCCGAAAACTGTCGAAATTGTAGTTATTTGAAGTTTGGATATTTTTTTTTACGACCGAGGTAGGTAAATAAAATTTCTTGAGACTAAAGTACCGAAAAAAGGTACCGTTGGAAAGGTACCCATCCCTAATGCTACTAGGGTTATTTATACCCATCGATTCCAGGCTGCACAGAACAGTCCACTACTTCGGCCACTATAACCTACTCAACACAAAATACCCTACAGCACTATGGGCTAGATCCACAAAGAATGGATTGCATGGTGCTATAGTTGCACCCTTACTTACAATTCATTATGAATTGAAAATGGGGGACCCAGGGGCGCCCCAGTGGCGAACCACATAGCGTGCTCAGCCGCGACACGGCCGACCCGGGTTCAACTCCCAAACCTGTCGTTATTTGCCGAATGTTTTCCCCCCACTCTGTCTCCCATTCCTCCTCTGTCTCTCTCTACTGGACTGCCCAGTAGCAATAAAGCAATAAAACACCAAAAAATAAATCTTTAAAAAAAATGAAAATGGGGGACCCTGATGTAAACAAGACGAAAGTCTTTCTCTGGTCCGCATCCCCTTAACAATTGTGTGTATTGAGCCGTACTGTATTGTACCCATTCTGCAATCTATTAATAAAATCTTCATTTAATCAATCACCGTGCAGATTGATTGATTGAATGAAGATTTTATTAACAGATTGCAGAATGGGTACAATACAGTACGGCTCAATACACACAATTGTTAAGGGGATGCAGACCTGAGAAAGACTTTCGTCTTGTTTACATCAGGGTCCCCCATTTTCAATTCATAATGAATTGTAAGTAAGGGTGCAACTAGCACCGTGCAATCCATTCTTTGTGGATCTAGCCCAAAGAGTGTTACTTAGGACTTACTAACCCACAGTGTGAACTCCGTCTCATGCTCTGAACATTGCTGACAGACCTCATATCAGCGTGTGGGTCACTGGCAAACAGAAGGCTGGAGCATCGGCTCCATTTTGTTTAGGCCCTCCTCTATAAACTGCAGACATATATCTCTGGTTTACTAAACTGGAGTGAACTACTAAAACCTATATCTCTGGTCTACTAACATGGAGTGAACTACTAAAACCTATATCTCTGGTTTACTAAACTGGAGTGAACTACTAAAACCTATATCTCTGGTTTACTAACATGGAGTGAACTACTAAAACCTATATCTCTGGTTTACTAAACTGGAGTGAACTACTAAAACCTATATCTCTGGTTTACTAACATGGAGTGAACTACTAAAACCTATATCTCTGGTTTACTAACATGGAGTGAACTACTAAAACCTATATCTCTGGTTTACTAAACTGGAGTGAACTACTAAAACCTATATCTCTGGTTTACTAACATGGATTGTTTGGAGGTTACAGGACACAGTCCCGTGATACTCTTGTTCTAGAGCTCCCGCTTGCTTCTTCAGCGTGACGGAGAACAGCACTCTATGAAATCCAAGGTTGAAATTGTAATCCCTAGTTTCTGTAGGTATTTTCAAAATCTCTCTACAGGGCCCACACCTAGAGAAATTGCTTTTTTATTTTATATTTAAAGCACATATCAGAAAAAACTAAAAAACATGAACAAACTAGGGTCCACATGGAAAGTGCAATGCGACTAGCCATGTTTGGGAAAGTAAACATAGCTGCTCAGCTTGACTGTTGGATCTAACTAAATGGATTTATATGGACATGTTTATGGAAAGTTCAAGCCCGGACCACAAAGCTCTTCGAAGGGTTAAGCGTGACACACTGCCGCTCAACAGCTCTACCGGCAGCAACAAGTGAGTCTCTATAGCAATATACACTGTTCTGTAGTTACTGAAACTGATTGAATATGGCACCGCCCCACCTAGAATAGTTTTCACCAGCCGCCACTGAATGTAGCATTGTCTCTAAGGGTGTAACGTAGCATTGTCTCTAGGGGTGTAACGTAGCATTGTCTCTAGGGGTGTAACGTAGCATTGTCTCTAGGGGTGTAACGTAGCATTGTCTCTAGAGGTGTAACGTAGCATTGTCTCTAGGGGTGTAATGTAGCATTGTCTCTAGGGGTGTAACGTAGCATTGTCTCTAGGGGTGTAATGTAGCATTGTCTCTAGGGGTGTAATGCAGCATTGTCTCTAGGGGTGTAATGTAGCATTGTCTCTAGGGGTGTAACGTAGCATTGTCTCTAGGGGTGTAACGTAGCATTGTCTCTAGAGGTGTAACGTAGCATTGCCTCTAGGGGTGTAATGTAGCATTGTCTCTAGGGGTGTAATGCAGCATTGTCTCTAGGGGTGTAACATAGCATTGTCTCTAGGGGTGTAATGCAGCATTGTCTCTAGGGGTGTAATGCAGCATTGTCTCTAGGGGTGTAACATAGCATTGTCTCTAGGGGTGTAATGCAGCATTGTCTCTAGGGGTGTAATGCAGCATTGACTCTAGGGGTGTAACATAGCATTGTCTCTAGGGGTGTAATGCAGCACTGTCTCTAGGGGTGTAATGTAGCATTGTCTCTAGGGGTGTAACATAGCATTGTCTCTAGGGGTGTAATGCAGCATTGTCTCTAGGGGTGTAATGCAGCATTGTCTCTAGGGGTGTAACATAGCATTGTCTCTAGGGGTGTAATGCAGCACTGTCTCTAGGGGTGTAATGTAGCATTGTCTCTAGGGGTGTAATGCAGCATTGTCTCTAGGGGTGTAACATAGCATTGTCTCTAGGGGTGTAATGCAGCATTGTCTCTAGGGGTGTAATGCAGCATTGTCTCTAGGGGTGTAATGCAGCATTGTCTCTAGGGGTGTAACATAGCATTGTCTCTAGGGGTGTAATGCAGCATTGTCTCTAGGGGTGTAATGCAGCATTGTCTCTAGGGGTGTAATCCAGCATTGTCTCTAGGGGTGTAATGCAGCATTGTCTCTAGGGGTGTAATGCAGCATTGTCTCTAGGGGTGTAACGTAGCATTGTCTCTAGGGGTGTAACGTAGCATTGTCTCTAGGGGTGTAATCCAGCATTGTCTCTAGGGGTGTAATGCAGCATTGTCTCTAGGGGTGTAACGTAGCATTGTCTCTAGGGGTGTAATGCAGCATTGTCTCTAGGGGTGTAATGTAGCATTGTCTCTAGGGGTGTAATGTAGCATTGTCTCTAGGGGTGTAATGCAGCATTGTCTCTAGGGGTGTAATGTAGCATTGTTATCTAGGGGTGTAATGCAGCATTGTCTCTAGGGGTGTAATGCATCATTATCTCTAGGGGTGTAATGTAGCATTGTCTCTAGGGGTGTAATGCAGCATTGTCTCTAGGGGTGTAATGCAGCATTGTCTCTAGGGGTGTAATGTAGCATTGTCTCTAGGGGTGTAATGCAGCATTGTCTCTAGGGGTGTAATGCAGCATTGTCTCTAGGGGTGTAATGCAGCATTGTCTCTAGGGGTGTAATGCAGCATTGTCTCTAGGGGTGTAATGCAGCATTGTCTCTAGGGGTGTAATGCAGCATTGTCTCTAGGGGTGTAATGCAGCATTGACTCTAGATATTGCGTCTGATATGAAAGGGACAGACTCCTGTAAGAATACAGTTGTAACAAGATAACTATACAAGATCCATGATCTCCAATCCATCAAGGCTACTGAAACTAAATTCATTGTTTATTTATATTTTGGCCACAAACAAAAGGTGAACTGGAATTCTGTCTCTGACTCTAATTCAAGGTGTGTTGTTACCCATTTTCTGTGGAAGAGTCAATGTTCAGCAATGAACAGCAATGTTCAGAGCATGTTATGAGACCTGAGACGGAGTTCACACTGTGGGTTAGTGTGCTTATTCTCGAGAAGAAAAAGGGTGAAGCAGGGATTTGAACCTGCAGCCATAGAGGATTGTTACACTACAATCAGTACTTGAATGAATTATTATTATTATTACTCGCCAGTTGCCATATGTGTGCCATAGCACGTCAACTCAACCTTTTTGATATTGTGATTGAGGAATATTCATTTTGAGATCATCGTTGTATAGCTTTTTACATTTTTACATTACATACAAATGATATAGAATTATATAAATGTAAACGCTTTCATCGGCGTACATTTTTTTTTAACAATTATTTCTAAGTATTTCTTGCAACTCGAAACACCTGGGCATGGAAAGTGAAAAGGCCCATGCCCACACATTCTCTAACGCCACCAGACATTCTCCATCCAAGTGGAGCCGAGTGGAGCCAAACATGTCTGGTCCACAGGACACGCTGTTCTCCTCCTAAAACGCCACCAGAAGAACACCGTCGGGGGAAAAACGCCATCGAAAAGCGTCGCTGCTGTGGACCGGACCATCCCTGGCTCCACTCGGCGTCCCGTACTGTGCCAGCGCACGTGGGGGCCGCAGATAACAGTGGGAATCACTGTAATGGAACCGCCTTGGCATGGCGTCGCGATCGCGGTGTCGCTGCGCAGGGGCCCTTACCGCTGTCACCCAGCAAGGGCACTGGCAGTTTCTGTTTTGGAACGATTAGGCACGCGTGTGTGTGTGTGTGTGTGTGTGTGTTTATGTGACGTGCTCCGGCCATGTGTGTTTATGTGATGGAGAGTGAATGGGAGAGAGTGTGCGTGAGTGCATGGCCAGCGTGTGCGTTAAGTGAATAGGAAAAGTGCCTCCAACAGTGTGCGCGCGCGTGTGTGTGTTCTCGTGGAGGGCCGGCGTGCGGCGCGGTGTCGTGAGGGAGGTATGGATATTAATCACTAGGAAGAGCATGGTTGTGTGGCGCCAGGAGGAGATGGATGGGGTGTGAGTGCAGTGATGTCACCAAGACGAATGGGCCGGCCATGTTGGCTGAGACTCGCACATCGCCTCTCATTTCAATTAGTTCCTCCTCGCGGTATACACACGGCCCACCCCCCGATCTGCAGGTTACACACACACACACGCACACACACAAACACACACACACGCGTACACACAAACAAACAAACACTCCAGCCACAAACACACCCCTTCCAGTGCCCGGCCTAACCCATGGCTGAGCACTCTTAACAAGATGCGCTGATCCGTAAGAACACAGTGGATCTTCTTGAATTAATCTCCCTCAATTATGACAACAGAGTTTTTTTCATTTTCCAATCTCGACCGACGAGTCACTCGTTTACCATTGATAAAAAGTCAACGCAGGACCAGCACTCCGGTAGCCGGGTCGGCGGAGAGACTGTTTACGTACTAAAAACTGGCCACTGTCCATGATGTGTTTTCCCCCCATTATCAAATTGATGAAGTGCTGGAACAATGGTAATAGCAGCAGTAATTTGGGCTAATGGTAATGGCATGCATTTACTCTCTGATATAAGCAAAGGTACAAGATGGTACCATCTGCCACGGCGCGAGCTGCAGCAACGTCTGGCTGTGTGACGTCAACTGGTCAGCATGAAACCACACCAGGATAGCTTAGCAAGTAGCTAATCAGACCCACCCATTTATTATTAAAAGCATAAAGTTAGGCTCATGACCATACGATGCCTGGCCATACGGCATTCATTCAATGTACATCAACAAATAGTTTTACAGACACGAGCCACGTCGTTACTAGAGAACTAGACAAGTTAACGCTGCTGCCGGATGGCAGGCGGACAGGAAGTGAAGAGAGTCACTGGCTCAAGGTAAATCAAATCAAACAATGGAGCGCCACTTAGTGACTAAACATGGCACTGCAACTAAAATAATAACACAAAGATATAATAGGCACATTTGTGACCGTTACAAGCTGCAGTCCTGATGAACTGAGTCTAGGTCGAACCTTCTCTCTCACTGGTTATAATACCAGTGCACTTCCGCGTTACATTGAGCTCATGGAGGAGAGAGCGGGTGGAGAAAATGAATGAATGTGGATGAGAGCCTTGACATTAAGTGGTTGTAGCTACGGCGGTGGGGGTGCTGGAGACATGATCCAATAGACTTTTATATACGCCTGAGTGTCCTGAACACGGCGCCACCAATCCCAAGTCGATCGGCATAGTCGCTTGTTCCGCACCTACTCCCGAACTACGCATGCGCTGATTGATGCACCTAGACTCCGTGGGCAATCTGCACATGCGTAGTTCGGGAGTAGGTGCGGAAAAGTTACTATAGCTGGGCGGAGAAAGTGCCGAGCGACTTGCAATTGGTCTCTCCGTGTTCAGGAGACTCAGGTGTATACAAGTCTATTGGATCATGTCTCCCGCGCCCCCCACAGCCGTAACTACAACCACTTAATGTCAAGGCTCTCATCCACATTCATTCATTTTCTTCCCCCGCTCTCTCTCCCATGATTTCCGAATCCCGGAAGTGTTGCGGTGGTCTAATAGCCCACGTTATCAAAAGCTAGACGCCGCTAACTAACGGAGCCAAGCCTGATTTTAAAGTGTCAGTCACCCTTAATAGGAGCATTAAGCCTCGTTCTGAAAAGCCTGACGCTGCTGAGCGGAGTCAGTAAAGCCAGGATTCAAACTCCGGTCTTTTCCGCTGTGAACTTTGCCCTTTTTGGAGTAGATCACAGGGCTGGTGAGTGGACGCTTACTTCTGTACTGGAGTGTCCCTCGGCTGATCTCTCTCTCTCTCTCTCTCTCTCTCTCTCTTCTCCTGCTTCTCCACCCAGGAGGACGGTCAGAGCAAGGGGGAGGAAGCAGCCTGTAAGCTCTTGGAGGGGCTAGGCCAATGCCATGCTGGGTTGGACTGGGGCGACTATGTAAAGCAGACCAGAGCCATGAGCTATAGGGAGGATTTGAGCGCAGCAGCCCCCGGAGGGCTTCCACTCCAGCTTAACACCAATGGCTGGCGGGCGAACCTCAGTGGCTCTTCATCTGACTGTGAAGGGGGGCAGGAGGTTAATGCCAACCGCATGGGGAGGAGGCGGACGGGGAGCAGCAGCATTGTGCCGTTGCATTCCATTAAAAGCACTCCACTTCGGCGTTAAAGACAAATAAAGGCTTTGCATGTTTCTCGAAAGATCTCCGGCCGGGAGAAGCGACGAGACATTGTTTTGTGTTGTAGTGTAGCTTTTATGAGCTCAGCTCTAGGATCGTAATGCGTCACGCGTGAGACGGGAGCTTCTGATCTTTTGGTAATGTGACAAGCGCCACTACATTACACCACTGCCTTGTTTTTCCTCCCTGTAAACATCTTGAGAAGCAATCTTGAAATGATATCGGACACGGTTCCAGGAGTTGACAAGGCTCAGGGGCTGAGCTCAGACCATCTGCGGCTGAATTCCGCTGTTCCGCCTGTAACTCTACTGTTTGGGTGGTCCCTGCTGTTCCACCTGTAACTCTACTGTTTGGGTGGTCCCTGCTGTTCCACCTATAACTCTACTGTTTGGGTGGTCCCTGCTGTTCCACCTGTAACACTACTGTTTGGGTGGTCCCTGCTCCCTGCTGTTCCACCTATAACTCTACTGTTTGGGTGGTCCCTGCTGTTCCACCTGTAACTCTACTGTTTGGGTGGTCCCTGCTGTTCCACCTGTAACACTACTGTTTGGGTGGTCCCTGCTGTTCCACCTGTAACACTACTGTTTGGGTGGTCCCTGCTGTTCCACCTATAACTCTACTGTTTGGGTGGTCCCAGCTGTTCCACCTGTAACTCTACTGTTTGGGTGGTCCCAGCTGTTCCACCTGTAACTCTACTGTTTGGGTGGTCCCTGCTGTTCCACCCTATAACTCTACTGTTTGGGTGGTCCCTGCTGTTCCACCTGTAACTCTACTGTTTGGGTGGTCCCTGCTGTTCCACCTATAACTCTACTGTTTGGGTGGTCCCTGCTGTTCCGCCTATAACTCTACTGTTTGGGTGGTCCCTGCTGTTCCACCTGTAACTCTACTGTTTGGGTGGTCCCAGCTGTTCCACCTGTAACACTACTGTTTGGGTGGTCCCTGCTGTTCCATCTATAACACTACTGTTTGGGTGGTCCCTGCTGTTCCACCTATAACACTACTGTTTGGGTGGTCCCAGCTGTTCCACCTGTAACTCTACTGTTTGGGTGGTCCCTGCTGTTCCACCCTATAACTCTACTGTTTGGGTGGTCCCTGCTGTTCCACCTATAACTCTACTGTTTGGGTGGTCCCTGCTGTTCCACCTGTAACTCTACTGTTTGGGTGGTCCCTGCTGTTCCACCTGTAACTCTACTGTTTGGGTGGTCCCAGCTGTTCCACCTGTAACTCTACTGTTTGGGTGGTCCCAGCTGTTCCACCTGTAACTCTACTGTTTGGGTGGTCCCTGCTGTTCCACCTATAACTCTACTGTTTGGGTGGTCCCTGCTGTTCCACCTGTAACTCTACTGTTTGGGTGGTCCCTGCTGTTCCACCTATAACTCTACTGTTTGGGTGGTCCCTGCTGTTCCACCTATAACTCTACTGTTTGGGTGGTCCCTGCTGTTCCACCTATAACTCTACTGTTTGGGTGGTCCCTGCTGTTCCACCTATAACTCTACTGTTTGGGTGGTCCCTGCTGTTCCACCTATAACACTACTGTTTGGGTGGTCCCAGCTGTTCCACCTATAACTCTACTGTTTGGGTGGTCCCTGCTGTTCCACCTATAACACTACTGTTTGGGTGGTCCCTGCTGTTCCACCTGTAACTCTACTGTTTGGGTGGTCCCTGCTGTTCCACCTATAACTCTACTGTTTGGGTGGTCCCAGCTGTTCCACCTATAACTCTACTGTTTGGGTGGTCCCTGCTGTTCCACCTATAACACTACTGTTTGGGTGGTCCCTGCTGTTCCACCTATAACTCTACTGTTTGGGTGGTCCCTGCTGTTCCACCTGTAACTCTACTGTTTGGGTGGTCCCTGCTGTTCCACCCTATAACTCTACTGTTTGGGTGGTCCCTGCTGTTCCACCTATAACTCTACTGTTTGGGTGGTCCCTGCTGTTCCACCTATAACTCTACTGTTTGGGTGGTCCCTGCTGTTCCACCCTATAACTCTACTGTTTGGGTGGTCCCTGCTGTTCCACCTATAACTCTACTGTTTGGGTGGTCCCTGCTGTTCCACCCTATAACTCTACTGTTTGGGTGGTCCCTGCTGTTCCACCTATAACACTACTGTTTGGGTGGTCCCTGCTGTTCCACCTGTAACACTACTGTTTGGGTGGTCCCTGCTGTTCCACCTGTAACTCTACTGTTTGGGTGGTCCCTGCTGTTCCACCTATAACTCTACTGTTTGGGTGGTCCGTGCTGTTCCACCTATAACTCTACTGTTTGGGTGGTCCCTGCTGTTCCACCCTATAACTCTACTGTTTGGGTGGTCCCTGCTGTTCCACCTGTAACTCTACTGTTTGGATGGTCCCTGCTGTTCCACCCTATAACTCTACTGTTTGGGTGGTCCCAGCTGTTCCACCTATAACTCTACTGTTTGGGTGGTCCCTGCTGTTCCACCTATAACTCTACTGTTTGGGTGGTCCCTGCTGTTCCACCCTATAACTCTACTGTTTGGGTGGTCCCTGCTGTTCCACCTATAACACTACTGTTTGGGTGGTCCCAGCTGTTCCATCTATAACTCTACTGTTTGGGTGGTCCCTGCTGTTCCACCTATAACTCTACTGTTTGGGTGGTCCCTGCTGTTCCACCTATAACACTACTGTTTGGGTGGTCCCTGCTGTTCCACCTATAACTCTACTGTTTGGGTGGTCCCAGCTGTTCCACCTGTAACTCTACTGTTTGGGTGGTCCCTGCTGTTCCACCTGTAACTCTACTGTTTGGGTGGTCCCTGCTGTTCCACCTATAACTCTACTGTTTGGGTGGTCACAGCTGTTCCACCTGTAACACTACTGTTTGGGTGGTCCCTGCTGTTCCACCTGTAACTCTACTGTTTGGGTGGTCCCAGCTGTTCCACCTATAACTCTACTGTTTGGGTGGTCCCTGCTGTTCCACCCTATAACTCTACTGTTTGGGTGGTCCCTGCTGTTCCACCTGTAACTCTACTGTTTGGGTGGTCCCTGCTGTTCCACCTGTAACTCTACTGTTTGGGTGGTCCCTGCTGTTCCACCTGTAACTCTACTGTTTGGGTGGTCCCTGCTGTTCCACCTATAACTCTACTGTTTGGGTGGTCCCTGCTGTTCCACCTGTAACTCTACTGTTTGGGTGGTCCCTGCTGTTCCACCTGTAACTCTACTGTTTGGGTTCAAATAACAAACTACTGCTTGACCTTACTCCTAAAACCCACCTCACCCCTGCCCATTTTGACAACGTAGGATGGCTTAGAGTAGACGACAGAGTACAGCAACTGGCAATGGGCCTGGTCTACAAGATACACTACACCACTAAGGTACCCATGTACATGTCGAAATACTTCCCAAAGGTCAGTGAACACCAGAGGGAGCTCCACAAATCATGTTCAACCCAGATTTGGCAAAAAAACAAGGGACTAAACACGTTTCGCAATTATGCCACTGCCACAATGTGGAACACCCTACCCACAGCCGTAAAATAATGTGAACCCTACCCTCCTTCAAAACCGTTCTCAAAGAGCACCTACGGGAGGCTGCAATTCGATACTGGCCCCGGTAAATGTCCAATCCCCCCCCCCCCCCCCCTCCACCCAACCCCCTCCAATGTACTGTTTCTTCCCCCTCAAATGTATATATTTTCTTTTATGATCTGTATAACAGTACTGTATATTATTTGTATATATTGTGTATGTCATAAATGTCTGGATGTAACAGTACTGTATATCTGTATGTCGTGTATGTCATAAATGTCATGATGAATTGAAAATGGTGGACCCTGATGTAAACCAGACGAAAGTCTTTCTCCGGTCTGCATCCCCTTAACAATTGTGTGTATTGAGCCGTACTGTTACAATCAAACAAAGAATGTAACGAGAATGCTTGGTGTTTACTGTGTGTCCTTGTCAATTGCCAATGTTCAACTCACACCAAAGGACGAGAATGGGTGTGATCGTCACTCAGCTACACAGGTTACTAGTTCAACAGTGCATTGATTTCCAGACCCTCCTCCTCACAGACGACGCCTTGCACTCTGACCTCCTCCGCGACTACAGCCCCTCCTCAGCTGGCCTCCTGTTTATCTACAGTACAATGGGTGCTCGAGCATTCAGCTCGATTGTATATTGTATAGTAGTGTATAATGTATATAGTGTATCGCTGCTGTCGGGACAAAACCTCATAACTCCATTTTTTTAATCTTTTTTTTCTTCTTCTATAAATCAACTCCGTAGATCGTCCTCCATATGTGTGTGTGGGTTTTACAAAGTTTAAACAATGGGAAAGCATTAAACCGATCATCTGTCTAAACCTCCTAACTCTATTCACCCTCAAATCTGTATTCGTTTTTTTTTCATCTGCTGAAAAGTTGGGTTTTTGGAGTTATGAGGTTTTGGCCCGACAGCAGCCGTATATAGGAACCAGTTTCTCAGGAACTTAGCATGTCCTTTTTACCATGCATATCTTGTGTCTTACCTATTCAATTTTTTCTATGCCTATTTTATTATTGCATTTTGCACAATCAATGCGGGCATGACCACCCGCATTTCACTGCATGCCCTGGTATGTATGTGACAAATAAACCTCTTGATTCTTGATTGTTGATTGTTGAGCTCATGGCACTCAGGCTCTGGAACTCCCTCCCTGCACTGGTCCGTCCGTGCGGAGTCCATTGGTTCACTCTCGCAAAGACTGTTTACTCACACTGATTGTAACGTGTATACCTTTCTGTCCTCTGTGTGTTATTGTAGGTACAGTAAATTATTTTTAACTATGGGTGTTTTTTTGTATCACGTTTTTATCAGGCATATTTTACATGTTTCCCTACGTAAGGTGACCTTGAGTGTCCAGAAAGGTGCAATTTAACTAATTTAAAATAACTCCGTATGATGTGTGTGTGCTTGCATGCATGCATGTTTGCTGTGTGTGTCTGTGCTGTGTGTGTGTGTGTGTGTGTGTGTGTGTGTGTGTGTGTGTGTGTGTGTGTGTGTGTGTGTGTGTGTGTGTGTGTGTGTGTGTGTGTGTGTGGGGGGGGGGGGGGGGGGGTTGTCACCAGCTGCTGACACTGAACATTGATGCATCAATATGCTGTGGAATGAATATGTCTTTCCATTTCACAGGAGGAAAAGCCACTAGGCGTGTCCATATGCAGAATATATTACCGTCTACCTCGTAGGAACGCTGTTGTTGCTGTGGTTCACAAACGATGCTGTTGATGAAACATGCCTGACCTCTCACCCCGAGACCGGGGGGCGAAATGAAAAATGAATGAAAAGCTTTTGATATAGCGCGTTTGATTACCATGCGACTTCCTACAGTTCGGGGAGTCTGTCTGGCTACGTATTGTGAGCCGTAACAAGGAGGACATGCAATACGAGGAAGTCACTTGTACCGGGGTCTAACAAAGGATAATATCCAAGCAGGGGAAATATCCTGGATATATATATATACAGTACATATATATGTACAGGATATCCTTGGTTTCAATTGATATTGAAGTCCTAGGTCCCTGCCTTTGAACAGCTGAAGTGATTCCTTTTCATTAAATTTAGTATTCCCCATTTTAATCTACCAACACCAAAGCACTGGGTCCCCAGCAACATGAAAAACAAACAAACAAATAAATAAATAACTAAATAAAAGGTTAGATCTCGCGTGCCGTTTCATCTCGTTCCCCCCCCCCCGGAGGACTTCTCTCTGCGCTCTGTGCTCGGCTGCTCTGGCTGGCGATGGGGAGATTGTGCGGGGCTCTGTTTGTACGGCTCGCCTCCCCTCCGCATCCTGCAGAAATCTGCCTGACAGGTCGGCAGCACAGCTCAGCCCCACAGGACCCGCCGTCAGATAACATGTCACCGCGGCTTTGTTCCCTGCGCCCTATAGGCTGGCCAGACGCACTGTACACCTGAGGGCCCAGAGAGAGAGAGAGAGGGAGAGAGAGAGAGAGAGAGGAGAGAGAGAGAGAGAGAGAGGAGAGAGAGAGAGAGAGAGAGAGAGAGAGAGAGAGAGGGAGAGAGAGGGAGAGAGAGAGAGAGAGAGAGAGAGAGAGAGAGAGAGAGAGAGAGAGAGAGGGGGGGGCAGATAGAGGGAGAGAGCACGTGACAGAGAGAGATAGCGACAGAGAGTAACAGAGTGAGAGTGAGTGACAGAGAGAGAGGGAGAGGGAGAAAGAGATACAGTGAGAGAGACAGAGAGAGACCGAGAGTGAGAGAGCGAGTGACATAGAGGGGGAGAGAGAGATGGGGGCTGGGATAGAGAGATACAGTAGAGAGAGATAGGTGGGGTTTGGGATATATATATATATATATATATAGAGAGAGATGGGGGTTGGTTGGGATAGATATATACAGTATATATATATATATATATATAAAGAGAGAGAGAGA